>NC_045732.1:100171787-100296649 GCF_009834535.1 Camelus ferus | reverse complement strand
TATTCTTGTATCTAAAGTTGTCCCAGTCCTGAAACAGCTCTCACAAGGGTGAAAAATGGTAGACTCTGCACAGGTTTCTCAGGGAGTTGCCTGAAAGATTGAATTGGGACCATGATCCTTTGAAAATTAAGTCTGTTTTGTTCCCTCTGGCACAGTAGCCTTCACTGAGAGTGTGGGCTACTGTCCTTATGGCCAATATTGATCTAGAATTTGGAGAATGGTAAGCAGGAAATATTAAATCCCATAGTATCCTACTTTTTTATTCACTAAACCTTCCATTTGGGCTATAAGTTTTTATCTTCTTTTGTAAGCTTAAAAGCTAAAGGGGATTCCAGAGTTCTGTAGAAGTTGACTCTGATGGATTCTGCCAGCACATTAGTTGTTGGAGGGACAGTCTTGGATTTTTCCTATTCCATTATTATGTAGTCCCCTTCTCTCCTTTTTTTATCCTTTGATTCTAAGAATCATCACTGTTTTATAAACCACTATAAAAGAGAAAAAGATAAAACTGTCAAATGATAACAGGTTTGTTGACTGTACCAGGTACAAAAAGAAAACACTGCATTTAAACATGAGCATAGTGGAATGCAAAACTGAATTTTTGTATACTGCTGAGTTTTCCTCCCTTGATTGCATTCGATTTAACTACTTCCTCCACATTTTTTTTCTTCTTTTCCTCTAGCTTGTGATTGGCACAGTGGAACGATCTAGAATTTGCAGGTTCGGGTGTAAAGCCAGATATGTTGCACAACTCTCATTCAAATGATATTCCTCAACGTCATGACTCAAATTATGGTAGCACAAATAAGAAGCATTCATTGGATGAACGTGATAACTTTATAACAAGGAGCAGGAGTTTGCGGAGCCCAATGCACTGCACACGAGAGTCAAGAGAGGAACCTCCAGGGCCTGAAGCTGGAACAGATCCCTCTGATGGGCAACGAGATTCACAGTACAAAACAAACAAAGAAATAACCTTAGGTAATAATCTCTGCCCAGTGGTTGGGGATTTTCACATGCTGCTTGTTTAACTTATGTTTTCTGCAGCACAGGAAGTTGCTGAACATGATCAGTTTTGAGGTAGATGTTTAGCTAATACACATCGTTTCTTTGATCAGGTTAGTGTGTCTGTCTGCTGCAATTATATGAGGTGGTGAAAAATAGCAGAGTAGAGAGCTTAGTTTATACCTTGGTTCTTTGAATAATTAAGAATTGTTCCCCCCCCCCCCAAAATTGGCCAGTTTGGCAGAAGCAATATTTGATTTGCCTTCTGTTTGTTCGTTTAAAGTTGCCTGACTAATAATTATTGTAAACTGTGTATTTGGTCAGTTTATTAAAGAATATTCACTAAAATTTAGAAATGAGATATGTTATTTTTAGCTTGGAACTTGGGTTAATAAGAGTGTTTTTTAAGGTATGTTTTCTCCTTCTGCTTAGTTAGTTTGACAGTTAGGACTGAGAATGTGATATGTTAAGTTTCAGGAATGAAATCTGAATCCCTTGTTTCACCTTACTGGGTGCTGCTCAATTTTTTATTCCTATTGTACCTAACATTTACCTTGTTTGATTTCAGTGATTTCTGCATAAGATGGTAACTGTCTTTCTTAATCCACTTTGCACCTTTTAAAGATGTTAATATTTATAGGAGTATGAAAAACATTTATAATTCTTTACAGACAAGACAAGTATCTTCAGAATCAATAGCCCGAATGCTAGGCATAAAATTTAGCTTCGTGTTAAAATTGTTTAAACTTAAAATGGCTCAAATTTAAAATCTTCATAAAATTGAAGTATACATTGTCGTTATGTCTCATACATTAATCGTTGTATTTTGTCTTTTTTGTTTTGTCTTTACCTGAGGGAGGAAATCTTTCAGTACTAGAATTTTATGTGGATAGGAAAGTATTCTTTTTGAATTTCACCTGTTCTCCCTCTCTCCCTTTCCCATCAGTCTGTAAAGTATACCAAATACCAACATTTTCTTCAAATTTTTTTAAATGAAATATCCTATATTAAAGAGTGACATATTAGAAAATAAAAAGGGACCTACCCCAGAGTAAGAAAAAGAACATTCTCTTTTCCTTTAAGGCCTCATTCACCCTGATCTATCTTAGCCATCTGCTTCTCTCTGCCACAGTTATTAGAGTACTCTATTAAAACTCACCCTGCAAAGAAAGTGCTAACTTGACTCTTTTCTTGATGCTAAACTTGCTTAACATGTAGAATATGCTTGCTGAATGATCAGAAAATAGTCATAACTCAGGCTGGTCATAGGAAGTGTTACCTGCCACAGGGGATTTGTGTGTATATTAGACAGACAGTGGGTGTTAGCTGAAGAGCCTTCTGCACTTTGTTGTTTATTTGCTCTTGGCTGGGAGGAATGTTTGAAAGACATTCTACCCTTTGTAAAATTTCTTAACTTGGAATCAGCCATTAGGTAAAATTTTTTAAACTTTTGGAAATGTTCTCACTGTTTAAGTGCTAAATAACTGGCAGTGTTGATAAGTGAGAAATTTGGGTACTGGTAAGGCTAATAATTAATCAGTTTAAAAATAGTGTCTTTAATTTAGCAGATAATTTCCAATTATAGCTTTAAATTGTATTCTAAATATAAACATGTTTTATGTAAAATTTACAGGTTGGATTAATGTTATCCTTATGGTCCTTTCTTTCCTTTATTTATGAATCATCAGGAAAAGAAGTATTATTATTGATGCAAGCCTTAAACAGTCTTTCAACTCCAGAGGAGAAGCTGGCAGCTCTCTGTAAGAAATATGCTGATCTCGTGAGTATTAAGAGAGCAAGGCCCATAAAATATATAGCAAAATGTGGGTGTGCATGATAAACTTTAAAAGTATAATTCTGATACAGCTTTACATGTAAAATTATATTTTATTACAGACTTGAAGAATCAAAATTTCTTGGGACTCATGTTGATTGTATGGCTTACTTTTATTATACAATATATAGCTTTCTGAGTGAAACTGATTTCCTGAAAGTCACTTAGCCTTAGCATTTCTAGATCAGCATTTTCATTTGTTCACATGTCTTACAGGTGGGAGGGAGCGGTTTCTGTGTTTAAATTCAAGGAATTCTAGGCATGAGAGAAATGTTAGAGTTAACCACTGTGAGGAAAATTGTAGCAAGAAAAACAGCACTGTTTCTCGTGAAGTATTTTCTGAACATCTCCTCCATGTCTGGCATTGTTCCTTTTTCTATCTTCCAAAGAAATTGACTTGTGGAAGAATTTGTTCTAACCTCTGTTATTTCAGGTAGCATTCTTCATCTGGGATTATGGAAGCATTCTCAACATGGGAATCCTGCCATCCTTTCAAAAGCAAAGAGAGGAAAAGTTGTAGAACCCTTCGAATAATAGTTGTGGGAAATTGTTAGCATAGTTGATTCCAGTGTAAATGCCAACATTCTTGCTTTTTGTGAAGGATTTATGTTAATTATCACTGGTAAACTTTGTGCATTTTCATCTGTTGTTAAAGCAACTATTCTGTATTATAAACATGAGTGTGTTTTGTCCATAACTAATTCTAAGAACAGAGTTGCAGCATCCACTGTTGCTCAAGTGGAACCTGTATAGTCCAGTCGGTAGACTGGCACCTTCTGATATTGTGAGAAGCAAGAACATGTTGGCATCAGTGAAAGTGACCTAGAGCTGTCCAGATGCAAAGATGGCAGAAATCAGTGTTGTTGGATTGCTGCCTCAGGAAAGAAATGTTTCCATTGTATATGGAAGCCAGTCTCTAATCTTATAGCCACATAATGGAAATCAAGGCAGAAGCAACAGAAATAGAAGACAGAAAAAGAGGGGGAGAGAGAGTGAAAAAAGAAAAAAGAAAGATAAAGTGTTAGTGAATTGGTTGACCAGTCTTATGCCGGGATCCAAGCCTGGGCTGAGATGTCTCATCCCAGCTAGGGAAGTTCTTTTCCCATTGGATTCACACAACTAATAATGAAGCCAGTGTTGAGACTGGAACAGCACAGGCTTTATTCAATGGCAAAGAATGGAGAATTGGGAACCTAGTTCACAAATCAGCTTCTCAAACCAATATGGGCAGAGACAATCAGTATACAGGAGGATTGAGGTAAATGGGAAGGAACTGGAAAGGGTGGGAGGAGTCTTCATGAGTTGTCCAAGAACAGGGATGTGGTTTGACCCTAGAACCAAGGAACTCTCCTTTTAAATTTTTGTATGGGCTTTTCCAGTTGCTCTCATGGCAGTCGTCAACTGTCATGGTGTTGGTGGATGTGTCACTTAGCATGCTGATATATTACACTAAGTGTATAGTGAGGCTCAAATTGACTGGAAGTCAAATCCTCTGCCATCTTGGGCTCACTGGTTCTAACCAGTTGTTTTGCTTTGTTTTGTTTTGTTTTGTTTCTTTGCAGCTTCCTTCTGAAACTTAGATAAGAGTAATTGGTTTCTCTTTGAGGGAAGGGCAGGGATATGCTTCTGGGGTCACAGCCTTTGTAACCAAATTAGTGAAAGTTAGGTAAGAAAAGCAGCAGAATACAAGGTTATGTAGTAGACCCCTGATGTGACAGCAGCATCCAGCTGGTGTATAAAAAAAGTAGGTATGCTTTGGTTTTAAAAATATGTCCCAAAACTGTTTTTTGAACAACTAATATTTTAAAAAGTTGACTTACCATGTGTAACAGCTGGACCACCTTGGGGGTATATCATCACTGTCACATCAAGCTAGGTAGGACAGGTTGAGTACAGAGTCTACCCCACAGTGTGACCCATAATCAGGAGGACAGTAAAACACATGGAGCAGGAAGTCTGAACTCCACATCAGGAACCCCAGCTTTTAAGATCCGCACCTGAGAGACAAGCCCGTAAAACATCTGGCTTTCAGAAACAACCGGGAAGTCATACCCATGTGGCCCAAAGTGCAATAGTAAACTGAGAAATGCCTGTTTTTCTGTTTTAATTGAAGTAACAGTGAATTAAAATGTGTCTATCTCTGACATACAGCACAATGTCCTAGTCATGCATATGCATACATGTTTTCATTTTTTCATTAAATGTTATTACAAGATATTGAATATAGTTTCCTGTGCTGTAGAAAAGACACTTTTTAAAAAATCTATTTTTATATATAATGGCTAACATTTGCAAATCTCAAACTCCCATATCTATGCCCTCCTACCCCCTTCCCCCAGTAAGCATAAGATTGTTTACTAAGTCTGTGAGCCTGTTTCTGCTTTGTAGATGAGTTTATAGTGTCTTTTTTTTTTTAAGATACCACATATAAGTGATCTCATATGATATCTTTCTTTCTCTGTCTGACTTACTTCACTTAGAATGACAATCTCTAGGCCCATCCATGTAGCCGCAAATGGCATTATATCATTCTTTTTTCTAACTGAGTAGAATTCCATTGTATAAATATACCACTGCTTCTTTATCTGGTCATCTGTTGATGGACATTTATGCCCCTTAAAAGCTTCTGCACAGACTCAGTAATCCCAGGTCACAGTGCAGATAGCACCTGTTTGAAAATCGCCCAGACTTTATGTGAAGGTGGCCTCTGTGGCAATGGCCTATTGGGATACTATCCACAGATGAAGGTGCTTGTGGGAACCATTTCCACACTCTTTCTCTAAGTTGCTAAAGACAGTGGGAGCCATTTTTACACTTTCCCTCTGCTGCATCCCACAGCTCCAGTATCTCCTAGAGAGGACCTTTTACACATGTCTGCTGCCTGGTTTGGCAGCTTCCACACAGGGAATGTCGTGTGATCACCTGGCCCTGGAGGCCAAGAGTCTTGTGTTCTAGGGTCCCATAGGATGCTAACAATTGGAGAGACAGTTCTTGGCAGCCTACCACTCTCAAGGCACTGCACAGACAGCAGAATGAAACACATTCCTGGTCTTTCCAAGAAAGAGGATTATTTACTTGTCCAGGAGCTTTGGCTTGAGGGGAAGTCTTCTCATGTGGCATAATCTGTAGGTCTTTGGAGTTGCTCTTAGGGAACAGAGGCCAGGGGACATGATCTTTGCACTTTCCCTCTGATTTTATTTTTATTATTATTATTATTTTTTTAGCTTGCTCCTATCTTCCATAAAGGAGCTTACCTGGTCCCCAGATTCTTGTGTCTCCTTCCAGGAAGCACCTCTACATTGCTTGGTTCTGGTGGCCAGTGTTGGCCAGTGGGTCCCACAAGACTATAACCAATGGAGAAAAGTTCTTGAATGGCTACCACTCCAGTTCCTAGCAAGAGGCAACAAACCTGAGGGTTAGGTCTTTCTGTGAAAAAGGCTTGTTAGCTAATCTTCATGGCTGTTGACTGAGGGGCAGGCTTTTAAATAAACACACACCTAAGGGCTGCCTCTAAGCCTTTTAGAGACCTCAGGAGGCAGGTGCTGTCTTTGCTCTCTCCTTCTGATACTCCAGAGTCCTAGAATCCCTTGGAATGGAAGTTCTTACATGCGTCTTTTCCCTGCTTTTGTGGCTGCTGCCCATAGAACCCCCCATGAACATCTGGTCTGGTGACCAGGGAAGTTTGGATACCTGGGTCCCCTGGGACAGTAAGAATCAGATAGACAGCTGGCTACAACACCTCTGGCCCTTCACAGACAGCACACTGAAACACACCTCCTTTTGTGTGACAGAAGTCTGTTTGCTTGTTCTGGAACTTTGATCTGAGGGGCAAGCTTTGGGTTTTGTATACATCTACCGGCCTGTCAATTTTGCTCTCTGGGAACACAGGCTGAAGAAGCCCTGTCTTTGAACTTTCCTTCTGCATTGTTACATCTCACCAATATTTCCAAGAAGGGTACACATCCACTTTTGTATGGAGGCTCAATTGTTTTCTGTCACCAAATGGACACCTCTAGCTGTCCTTGTCTGGTGGCAAGCAGAGCTTAGCTTGCAGTTGTACAGGAGTGTATTATATTTGTATTCTTTAAAAGCTGCTGCCTTTCAGGGTCATGCTTCCAATCAGCCTGAATATAGGTGGTGCTGAGATCTCTTCCCACCCCTTTGGGACACTGACAGGTGTTAGAACACACTCAACACCTGGGAGCTATTAAGAATAAAATAAGCTGCTTAAACAAGCAATCAAAGGTTTGAGAACAAGCAAGAGCTGCAAGGGTGAAAGATAAGATTCATCTCCTATATGAGACCACTCCTTCAAGACTGGGAGAGATAGCTATTTCATGTAGTAGATAGAAACAACCACAGTCAAACAAAATGAAGCAAAGACAAATTTGTTACAATAAACAATAAAAATTCAGAGAAAGTCATAAAGATAAGTAATTTATCTGATAAAGAATTCAAAGTAATCATCATAGAGATACCAACAGAACTAGCGGGAAAAAAATGCATGAACACAATGAGAATTTCAACAAAGGTACGAAATATAGTACCATATCAAAGTTACAGAGCTAAAAAATCTTTTTAAAAAACCCTGAAAAAATACACTAGAAGGATTCAACAGCAGAGTAGATGAGGAGGAAAAAAGGATCAATGAACTTGAAGCAAGCGCAGTTGGAGCTCCACAAGCTTAGCAGCAAAAAGAGAAAAAAGTTCAAGGTTGCTTAAGGGAAATGGGGGTACATCAAAGGACTAACATTCACATTATAGTGGCCCAGGATGAAAAGAGAAAGGGGCAGAACACTCATTTGAAAAAAGATGACTGAAAACTTCCTTAACCTGGGGAAGGAGACAGACATGCAGCTCCAGGAAGTTCCAACTAAGATGTATTCAAAGGAACCAACAGCAAGAAACATTATAATTAAAATGTCAAACAATAGAGACAGAGACTTAGGGCAGCAAGAGAAAAACAAATTGTTGCATACAAGGGAACTCTCAGGAGATTATCAGCAGATGTTTCAGCACAAATTTTGCACACCAGGAGGAAGTGGCACAATCTAATCAATGTACTGAAAGAAAGAATTCCATCCAAGAATACTCTACCCAGCAAAGTTACAATTTCCAAAAAGGAGGGATAAAGAATTTGCCATACAAGCAATTCTGCAGGAGTTCATCACCACCAACCCAGTCTCATAAGAAATGTTAGAGTGACATCTTTAAGCTGAAAAGGGCTTATTGATTATTAACAAGAACACATGTGAAAGTGTAAATCTCTGGCAAATGACCTATATAGGAAAGGTAATAGATTAATCACTTGTAAAACCAATGAAAAGACAAAAGTAGTGAAAGATTACTCTAACTACAATAATAGATATTAAGACATATACAAGATAAAAGGTATAAAATGTGACATCAAAAGCATAAAAAGTGTAGGGGGAGAATATAAATTTAGAGCTTTAGAATGCATTTAAACTTAAGTTGTTACCAATTTTAAACAGACTGTTATAATTTGTTATATGTAAGCCTCATGGTAACCACAAAGCAAAACCTGTCGTAGATAGACAAAAGGTAATGAAAAAGGAATTTAAGCATAAGTACCTACCTATAAATAATTATTTTAAATGTAAATGGGCTCCATTCAAAAGGCACAGAGTGGCTGAAGGGATAAAAGGAAAAACGAAAACAAGGCCCCTTTAAATGCTGCCAGTAGGAGACTCACTTCAGATGTAAGGACAGACACAGACTAAAAGTGAAGTGTTACAAAAAGATAGTTCATAGAAATGGCAACCAAAAGAAGGCAGTGGTACCTATATTTACATCAGACGAAAATAGACTAGAACAGTGTAATAAGAGAGAGAGAAGAGCATTACATAATGATAAAGGGGGGAGTCCAACAAGATGATAAACATGTTAAATGATGTTAAATATTTTTGCACGCAACATAGGACCACCTAAATATATAGAGTGAATATATATAAAGCAGTCTTAATGGGAGAAACAGACAGCAATACAATAATAGCAGGGGATTCTAATATGGCCCCTACATCAACTGTGTACACTGTGCAGACAAAATCAGCATGAAACAACATGTCAGACTTAAGAGATATACACAGAACATTCCTTTGAAAAACAGCAGAATCACACATTCTTTTTTAGTGCTCAGGAACATTCTGGAGAATAGCTTATTTGTCAGGCCACAAAACAAGTCTTAATAATTTCAGAAATATTGAAGTGATAGCAGGTATTCTTCCTGACCGTAATGGTATGAAAGTGGAAAAGTTTCAGATGTGTGAGATTAAACAATATGTAGTGAACAACCAATGTGCCAATGAAGAAATCAAAAGAGAAATTAAAAAACAAATGCCTTGAGGGAAATGAAACTATAACACATTAGATTTACAAAGACAAAACTGACAAAATTTTAGCTAGACTCATGAAGAAAAAGGGCTGAAATGAATAAAATCAGAAAGGAAATAGATATTACAGTTGATACCACAGAAAATTGGAGGATGATGGAAAGAGAATACTGTGAATAACTATATGCCAGCAAATTGTACTACATAGGAGAAATGGATAAATTCCTTAAACCATACAAGATGGAAGAACTGAATTATGAAGAAATAGCAAATGTGAAGAACATACCAAAAACAAGTGAGGACACTGAATCAGTAATCAAACACCTCCCCCAAAATAAAAGTTTAGAACCAACTGACTTCATTAGTCAATTCTACCAAAAATCCAAATGTTTAATACCTGACTTTCTCAAGAAAGTCGAAAAGGAGGGAATGAATGCTTCCTATCTTACCTTATGAGGCCCTGTTTCCAAACATCTCAAGAAAAAGAAATAGGCCTATATTCATGGTGAAGGTAGGTTAAAAAAACTCCTTCAAAGAATGTAAGTCAGCTGAATCCAGCAATACATTAAAAGTATCATATGCTGTGATCAAATGGGATTTACATCAGGATTGCATGGATGATTCAGTCTCTGAATTTTAATCATTGCGATACATCTCATTAACAAAATGAAGGATAAAAATCAGCATCACTTCAATAGATGCAGACAAAGCATCTGACAAACTTCAGTGTTCATTTATGATAAAAGTTCTCAGCAAAGTGGGTACAGAGGAGATTTACCTCAACATAAAATAAGTCAACATATGACAATCCCACAGGTAACATGCTCAATGGTGAAGTGCTGAAAGCTCTTCCTCCAAGATAGGAACAAGATGAAGATACCCATTCTCATTACTTTTATTCAACATAGTATTGGAAGTCCTAACCAGAGCTATTAGGCTAGAAAAAGGAATAAAATTTAAACAGATTGGAAAGGAACAAACAACACTATCAGTGTTGTCAGCTGACATGATACTAAATTATACAGAAATCTCTAAAGACTACCAAGAAACTCTTAGAACAAATACATTCAGCAAGGTTTGCTTGATAGAAAATCAGTTTACAAAAATGAGCTTTTGTTTCTGTACCTTAGTAAACTGTCAGAGCTGTTAAGAAAACAGTCCCATTTCAAACCCTGTCAAAAAAAATTAAACACCTAAGAACAAACTTAACCAAGGAAGCTTTCACTTCCTTTCAGTTTGTACAGTGACGAATATTCGATATTGATGAAAGAAATTGAAGACACAAATAAATGGAATGAGGTTTTGTGCTTGCGGATTGGGAGAATTAATATTGCTTAAATGTCCATGTGCCCAAAACAATCTACAAATTTATGAAAACCCCTGTGAAAATATCAATAGCATTTTACTTACAGAAAAGAAGAAACAATCCTAATTTTTTTATGAACCACAAGAGACCCTTAATAGTAAAAGCAATCTTGTAAAGGACAAACAAGTTGGAGGCATTTTGTGTCTTGATTTCAAAGCTACAAATCTACAGTAATCAGTGCAGTATGGTATTATAATCAAAATAGACACATAGGTCAATGAAACTGATCAGAGAGCCCAGAAATAAACTTGTACACTCATAATTAACTAATACACAACAGAAAAGCCAAGAATTGTACAATGGGGAAAGGAGAATCTCTTCAATAAATTGTCTTGGGGAAATGGGATATTCAGAAAAGAATTCATGCAAAATGACTGAAAAGGAACATCTGTCTTACACCACACACAAAAGCTAACTCAAAGTGGGTTAAAGAATTCATCAAATGGAAGCCCTGAAAATTCCTAGAAGGTAACATAGGTGGTAAGCTCCTTGACATAGGTCTTAGAGACAACAAAAGTAACGAGCAAAAGTAAATAAGTAGAATTACATCAACTGAACAGTTTCTGCATAGCAAGGGATATCATGAAAAAATTGAAAATGTAGCTTACGAAGTGGGAGAAAATATTTGCAAATCATATACTTGATAAGGGGGTAATGTGCAAAATATATAAAATTGATAAAATATAAATATATATATAAATAAAATACATAAAACTTAACAGCAAGAACCAAACATTATAATTAAAAACTGATAGAAGATCTGAGCAGATTCTCTTTTTTAATCAGGAAAAACAAGATCGCTGGCAAGTATATGAAAAGTTGATCAAAATCACTAATTATTAGGGGAATACCAATGAAAGCCATGATGAGATATCAAATCACAACCTTAGTGTGGTTATTAAGAAGGCATGAGATAACAAATTGTGGTGGTGACGTGGACAAATGCGAACCCTTCTGTACTGTCTGTGGAAGTGTAAATACATTATGGAAGTATATCTAAAATTAAAAATAGGCTTACCATATGAGCCAGCAGTTTCTCTTTGGAGTTTTTAATCCAAAGAAAATAAAATCACTAATTTGAAAACTTAAGTGTTCATTGCAGCATTATTTAGCCAAGATACAAGAAAACCTTAGTGTCCGTTAATGGATGTATGGATAAAGGAGATGTGGGGAGTGTGCACATGTGTGCATACACATGCTTGCACACAATAGAATATTATTTTTGACCACTAAAAGTAAATAAATCTGGCCATTTGCCTAGACAGCATGATGAAAATAGAGGGATTTATGCTAAGTGAAATAAGACAGAGAAAGACAAATGTATAAGCTCACTGATATATGGGTAAAAACAAAAACAAGCACAAGCTTATAGATACAGAGAACAGATTGGTGGTTGTTGGAGGTGGGGGTAGGAGGTAGGCAGCTGTGGAAAGGTACAAACTTGCAGTTATAAAAGAAATCATGGGGATGTAATGTACTCCTTGATAAGTATAGTTATTAATGCTGTAGTTCATATTTTAAAATGGCAAAGAGTATGACATTTAAAAAAAGGATGTTTTGTAACAGCATATGGTGATGAATGTTAACTAGACTCATTGTGATCATTTTGCAACACATAGAACTATTAGATCATTATTTTGTATACCTGCAACTAATGTAATACCAGTTATACCTCAATTAAGAAAAAATAAGAAAAACTAAATTAAGCTTTAAATTGTCTAGAATAATAAGTACATGTGTATTTTTTAACTTTGAACCAGGGAATTCTTTGATACACCAAAAGCACTTCTAAGGTTAAAAAAAAAAAAAAGGCCGATTGTGACTTTATCAAAATTAATCCTGACTCATGTAGACATCTTGCAAATGAGAGGGAAAATGAAACGGCAGATTATAAACCAGGAAGGACATATTTCCAACAGATAACCTGCACAGGATTAGCATCAGGAATAGGAATATCTGAATAACATTTGCAGATTAACAAAGAAAGGCAAAACATCCAATAGGAAAAGAACAAGAGATTTTACTGAAAAGGAAAAATATACAAAGGTATTTGACTCTGTTAGTGATTAAGGAATGCAAATCAAAAGCACAATGAGGTGCCATTTTATGCTCATTCTCATTGTAGAAGTTTAGAATTCTGGTAATAGTGTTGAAGATAGTATGGGTCTCTAAATCGTTCTTGGGATTATCAATCTCTCAGCTCCTATAGAGAACAACTTGCTGTAATGTAAAATTGAACATTTGAAATCCCAGCAGTGACGCTAGGTTTATACCTTACAGAAATTCTTGTGTGTTTACAAAAGGAGACAAATATCCAAGAAGGTTAATACCCTTGTGATAATAAATTAAACTAGGAACAATAAAAAAAAAGTTTGTAAGAGAATGTGTAAAGTGGTTGTTGTTGATCAAGGTTATCTGGGAAGATAATCTGGGGTCGCACAGAGCTCAAGATAATCTGTATAACAAATGCAACAATATAGGTGAATTTTAGCAATATGGTCTAGGGTGACTAAAAATCCTCCAAAGATAGCATAGTGCATGTTACTCTTTTTTAAACGTGTAAAGCAAACAAACCAAAGCAATGGAAAGAAGATACAATAAAAACAGTAGAAATAATGTAAAAACAAAAGCAAAGAAAGGATGAACATAGAATTCAGAGTTACAATTATCTTGAATCAGGGAAAGAAGTGGGATAGTAAGCAGGAGGTAAGCAGTTAATGCTCAGGTTTTTGTGTTGGTGGTAAATAATTCACTAAGGCCTTGAATTGGTATGGATGAGTATGTCTTGAATCAAGAATTGTGATTAATCCAGTTCTCTGTACCTGAAGTTCAAAATATAAATCTGGAGGGAAATTATTTTTAAAGAAGATTTTATAAAATTCTTTTGTCTTTTGTATATATAGGTACAATTTAGGTATATGCATTTTATACAAATTGAAAATAATTTTTCTTATATATTTTATTTTTTCACTCAATTTATTTTGTATTTTTCTTAAATGTTTTTAATTCTTCAAAATCTACCTCTAGTAAATATAAGCATTGAATTACCAAGCAGAAATAAGAGACTCTTTAAAGGCTGCTGTAGCATATGTGAGTGGAAGACTTAACATCTTTGCTGTTGTGAACTTTAAAGAAATATAATCAATAGAGCTAGCACACCTTAACAGTAAATGCTTTAGTTTTGCATCTTGGTACTGTCACTATAGATACCTGTATGACCTTCACCAAGTCAATTCTCTTAAGTCTCAGTTTGTACATTTTTTTAAGTTGAGGAAATAATACTTAACAAAAGTATGAGTAAAGTATAGAGAAAATGCTCAGCAAATAATGGTTACTAAATGGAAAATATCTTTGATTGCAGTCTTTAAGTTTACTATTGTTTCATGTATTCACTAGTTGTGTTTCTATACCTTTTGATCACCTAAGTCCTTTCCTCCTTTCCCTTTGGGATGTTGCTGTACATTTTTTTTTTTTAACTACAGCAAAATGAATATAATTTTACTGCTTTTACTCAAAAGTAATGTTTCAAAATCTCAGTCCTCTCCACATACTTCTGTCCATAATCAGACAAAAAGAATACAGAATGGTTCTTTGAGTTGCCACATTTTATACTCTCTCTGTTTTATCAGTGCCTCTTCCTCTGGGGCATATGTTTACATAGCAGGGTCTCTAACCTTCTTTAAGGTACCTTCCCTTTTGGAAACACTACTCGTGTGTCTAAGATGAGCTTAGACTTTGCAGAGTACCTACTAGATTTGACTGGAATCCCTCCTGACTATCTCAGTGATAAAGCTAATGGCTTATCTGCACTTAGTGTTAACTTCTACATAACCACAGCTGCCAGGTACAGGTTGTCTGTAAGAAATAAATTTCTAGGCTGTAGTCTTCTAGTTTGTATTCTAAACCATAGCAGATCTGTAGGTTCTGACGAGCCCTTTGTTATTCCACAAGAAAACCAGGACGAACCTTGCCTTCTGACCACAAATGAAAGACATAGTACCTAGAAATAGGGGAATTAGGATTTGGGAGATGGAAACTGTATGAAGTGGTTCTTTCTCTGCAGTTCGCCGTGCCTGCCACCTCCACCAAGCTAAGACAAAGATTAAAAAAAAAAAAAAAAAAAAAAAAAAAGGCTATGGCCTTCTGAACTGCAACTTCCAAAACTCATAGCCCCTTCTATGATCAGTACTTCAGCTTTTATTTACTGGAAGCTGGCTGTCCCCTGAAGATCTTACTGCCTTTTGATCTTTTCCCCCTCATATATATATCTCAAGTTAGACCCTTCCTGTTTTTATGTCTTCGTTTTTGAAACCTAATATTTAATGAAGTTTTACAATAAATCTAGCTTTTCCTCTATTTTCCCTTTCTGTTGCTGCCATGTACCAATTTTCCTTGTCATCTCTCCCACACTGAAGTCTTTTACATTGATCAGTGCCCTAGACTCCTGCTCTCAATCTTGATGCTTCCTTGGTGTAAACAGTCTGTATGAAATTCTGGCCCTGGCCTCATGTTTCTTTTCTATTGTGGTAAAAAATACATAACTTAAAATTGGCATTTAAAATGCTTCTAATTGCTACTTAACTTTTAAAGGAACTGATGTCATTGCCATAGCAGCTGCATTCTTTTACATTCTTACAGCAGTGTACAAGAGTTCCAGTTTCTCAACTCTGTTGCCAACAGTTGCTGTATTTTTTCATCCCTCTCCCATAGGAACTTTTTTAATTGTGGTAAAATATCCATAACATTAAATTTATTATTTTAACTGTCTTAAGGCATGTGGTTCTGTGGTATTAAAAACATTTGCATTTTTGTGTTACTATTGGCTGTTCTCCTTGTCTAGAAATTTTCATCATCCTATGCTGAAACTCTATACCTAATAAACAGTAAGTCCTTAATCTACCTGCCCCCCTCAGCCACTATGAAGCACCATTCTGTTTCTTCTCTGTATGAATCTGTCTACTGTAGATACTTCACATAAGTGGGATCATATAATATTTGTCCCTTGTGCTTCATTTATTTGACTTAGCATAATGTCTTTAAGATCCATCTATGTTGTAGCATGTATCAGAATTTTGTCACTTCTAGCTGAATAACATTGCTTATATTTATATACTGTATTTTGCTTACATCAATTCATCCTTTGATAGAAATTTGGGTTTTGTATACTTTTTGGCTGCTTTGAATAATGCTGCTGTGAAATAAGTATACAAATACCTGTTCAAGTACTCATTTTTAATTCCTTTGTGTATATCCCCAGAGGTGAAATTGCTGGATGATATGATAATGCTCTGTTTAAATGCACAAAGATCAAAATTTCTCCACTTCCTTGCCAAAACTTTTCTCTTTTCCTAGTAGTAACCACCCTAATGGTTGTGATTTGGCATCTTACTGTGATTTGGTTTGTATTCCCCAGATGAGTTGTGATGTGTATCTTTAGAGATGATTATTGGCCGTGAGTATGTCTTCTTGGACATACGTCTGTTCAAGTCATTTGCCCTTTTTTTAAATTTTTTAATTTTTTTTTGGTTTTGAGTTTTAGGAGCTGTTTATATATTGTAAATGTTAATTTCATATGATTTACAAATATTTCCTCCTCTTCTGTAGGTTGCTTTTTATTCATTTGATTCTTTTGATGAAACATTGATAAAGTCAAATCTGCTTGTTTCTTATTTTGTTGCTTTTGCTTTTGGTGTCGCATTTGGGAATTGCTGTCTAGTTGTTACAAAGCTTTTTTCCTAAGTAGCTTTATAGTACAGTTTCTGGTCTTACATTTAAGTCATTGATCCCCTTTGAAAATCATTGTATATGGTGTTAGGTTAAGGGTCAAAATCTATTCTTTTTTGTATATGCCAATTCAGTTTTCCCAGCATCTTTGGTTGAGAGATGGTCCTTTCCCCATTGAATGGCCATGCCCCCCTTGTGATAATTTGACCACATATTTAAGTTTATTTCTGTGTTATTTATTCTGTTCCATTCTTTGTCTTTTATGCCACTACCATATTATCTTGATTACTATAACTTTGTTGTAAGTTTTAATATCAGCAAGTGTGAGACTTTCACATTTGTTCTTTTTCAGTATTTTTTGGCCATTCTGGATCCTTTGCGATTCCATAGGATTTTAGAATGAATTTTTCTATTTTTGCAAAAAACATCATTGGTGTTTTGGTAGAGATTCCATTCCATTCCATTCCATTCTATCACTTTTGGTCTTACTGCCATCTTAACAATATTCTGTTTAGTGTAGCTACCGCCACCCCTCTTTTGATTTTGGAATGTCTTTGTCTTCCTTATACTCAACCTATTTGTATTTTGGATATAAAATGAATCTCTTGCAGACAGTATATAGTTGAATTGTGTTTTTGTATATCTATTTGTTTATATTTTTCATTGAGATGTACAACATAATGATTAGATATGTATTTATATTAATGCACAATAAATCTGGTTAGCATCTATCAACACAAATACATGTATTTTTTCCTTTGATAAGAACTTTTAAGATCTACTGCCTTTGTGACTATCCCATAAACAGTACACTGTTATTACCTATAGTCATCATGCAGTTGTTTATTTCATACCTGGAAGTTTATACCTTTTACCATCTTCACCAGTCATGGTCTCCCATGGCTTCCTGACTCATTTGTGGCAACCATCAATCTGTTACCTGTATCTGAGTTGTTGTTTCTAAAGACTACAAATGTGAGTGAGATAACACAGATTTTGTCTTTCTCTTTCTGACTTACATCACTTTGCATAATGCCCTCAGCTTCTATTCATGTTGTCACAAATGGCAGCCTTCTTTTCCATCTTTGTAGTTGAAAAATATGCCATTGTCTCCCTGTGTTTATCCATTTATATTTATATGTATGACAATTAAAACTTGATTGATCCATCCTTGGACATGTAGGTTTTTCCATGCCTTGGCTATCCAGTTATGCCAACATAATCAGGTATCTTTTTGTGTTAGTATTTTCATTTCCTTAAGGAAAATATTGACAAGTAAAATAAATGGATCCTGTGGTAGTTTGTTTTAAATTTTTTTAAGGAAACAGTATACTGTTTTCTATAGTGGCTGCATTAATTTACATTCCCACTATCAGTGCAGGATGGTTTCCTTTTCTCCACATTCTCACCAACACTTGTTTGTCTTTCTGATGAGAGCCATTCTAACAAGTGTGAAGTGATAATCTCATTGTAGATTTTTGTGTCCTTTTCCCTGAAGATTAATGACTTTGAAGGTCTTCCTGTACTTGGTGCTCAGTTGTATGTGTTTTTTGGGAAAAAGTCTATTCACATCTTTGAGCTGAGTTAGTTTTGTTGTTGTTGTTGTTGTGGGGTTTTTTGCTTTTAGGTTTTTTTCTTCGTTTTTGTGTTGTTTGTTTGCTGTTGAATTTGGGTATTCTCTGTTCATTAGGTTCCAGTTTAATTTTGTTGACAGTTAACCATTGCTGTGCAGAAATTTTTAGTTGATCTAGTACCAGTTGTTTACTTTTGCTTTTGATGTCTTTGCTTTTGAAGTCAGATGCAAAATTCATCGCCAAGACTGAATTCAGGGAGCTTAACTTCTAGGAGTTTGATGGCTTTAGGTTTTACATTTAAGTCATTAATCCATTTTGAGCTAATTTTTGTGTATGGTATAACTAGGAGTCCCCCTTCATTCTTTTGCACGTTGCTGTCTGGGTTGTCACACCATTTATTAAAGAGGCTATCATTTACTTTGCTTTCCTTTTCATAAATTAATTGACCATAGTTGTGAAGGTTTATTTCTGGTCTCTCTACTCTGTTCTGTTGAGTTATGTGTCTGGTTTTATGACAGTACCATACTGTACTGGTTACTATAAATTTGTAATTATAACCTGAAATCAGGAAGTGTCATGGCTTTAGCTTTGTTCTTCTTTCCCAGGATTGTTTTGGTTATTCTGAGTCTTTTCTTGTTCTGTGCATATTTTAGGACTGTTTGTTCTATTTATGTGAAAAATGTCATTGAAATTTTGACAGAGATTGCGTTGAATCTACAGATTGCTTTGCACAGTGTGGACATTTTAAACAAAATTAGTTCTTCCAATCCAAGAGCATGGGCTATCTTTTCATTTCTTTGAATGATCTTCAGTTTTCTTTACCTGTGTCTCGTAGTTTTAAGTGCTGGTCTTCATCTCCTTGGTTAAATTTATTCCTCAATATTTTACCTCTTTGATCAACTTGTAAATGGAATTGCTTTTTCAGTTTGTCTGTTAGTTTGTTATTAGTGTATATAGAGACAGCTGATTTTTGTATATTAATTTTGTATTCTACAACTTTACTTAATTTATTATGTATCACTGACAAATAGTGACAGTTTTACTACCTTCTGTCCACTGTTGAATGGCTTTATTTCTTTTTCCTGTCTGACTGCTCTGGCGGTGACTCCAATACCATGTTGATTGAAAGTGGTGAATGTGGACATCCTTGTCCTTTTCCTGATCTTAAAGGAGTAACTTTAAACTTTCCTCCACTGAAAGTCATTTTAGCTGTGGGCTTGTCATATTTGTCTTTATTGTAATGAAGTACGTCCCCTGTATACACACTTGTTGAGAGATCTTTTATATATATCGTAACTGGATGTTGGTTTTTGTCAGATTTTTTTTCATGTCTATGAACATGATGCTATGATTTTTATTCTTCATTTTGTTAAGGTGATACATCACAATGATTGACTTGCAGATACTGAATCATCTTTGGATCTCTGGCATAAATTTCATTTGATCATTGTATATGTTTCTTTTAATATTATTGAGTTCAATTTGCCAATATTTTATTGAGTTTTTATCTATTTTTAATGTTCATTAGAAATATTGGCCTGTAATTTTTTTTCTTGTAGTGTCCTTGTTTAGTAGGTAATGCAGGCCTCAAGAAAAAAGTTAGAAAGTGCCTGCTGTTCTGTTTTCGGTAGAGATTGAGAAGGATTAGTATTCTTCAAATATTTCATAGAATTTACCAGTGAAGCAATTTTGTTCTGGATTTTTGTTGTGAGGTTTTTTTTTTATTTCTACTTCAATCTCCTTACTTGTAATTGGCCTATTAATGTTTTCTGATTTCTTTATGAATCCATTTTAGGTTGAATGTTCCTGTGAATTTATCCACTTATTCTGGATTGTCCAATATTGGTGTATAATTTATCACAGTTATCCCTTATTTTTTGCATTTATGTGATGTTACTTGTAATGTTTGCTCTTTTATTTCCAATTTTCTTTTACATTGAGTTGTGTTTTTTTCCTTCTTGGTGAGTTAAGCTAGAGGTTTGTCAATTTTGCTTTATTTTTTAAGAAAAAAAAACAGGTCGTACTTTTATGAATTTTTGGGGGTTTTTTTGTTGTTGTTGTTTTGGTCTCTGTTTCTTAGTTCTACCCTGATCTTTGTTATTTCTTTCCCTTTCCTAACTTTTGGCTTTATTTTTTCCTAGATCCTTGAGGTATAAAGTTAGCTTGTTCAGTGGATATTTTTTTCTTTCTTGGATATGGGCATTTATTACTGTGAATATCTGTCCTAGAAATACTTAAGCATATGTTTTGGAATGCTGTTTTTCCATTTTCATTTATCTTGAGATACTTTTTGATATCTTCATTGACCCTTTGGGTGTTCATTATGTGTTGTCCATACTCCACACATTGGAGGATTTTCTAGTTTGTTCTTACAACTGATTTCCAGCTTTATAAGATCTTGTTTGTAAAAATGTTTTATATGGTATCAGTCTTCTTAAATTTTTTAAGACTTGTTTTATGGCTTATCATATGATCTCACCTGGAGTTGTCTCCAAGTGCACTTGGAGAATGTGTATTCTGCTGTTTTTGTTTGGGAAGTTTAATATAAATATGTTAAGACTTTTTCATTTTCTGTTTTGTTTAAGTCTGATATTTCCTTATTGATTTTCTGTCTGGATGTTTTGTCCATTGATGAAAGTGGCTATTAAAGCTTTAAAGCTCCCTGCTGCTATTGTGTTCCTGTCTATTTACCCCTTTAGGTCTCAAACCTTGCTTTTTGTATTTAGGAGCTTCTAGATTGGGTACATAAATATTATATATACTATATTTTCTTATTGGATTACCCACTAATCATGATGTAATAACCCTCTTGTCACTTATTACAGCTGGCTTTAAAGACTGTTTTGCCATATATAAGTACAACTGTCCAGTTTCCTTTTGGCTTCCATTTTCATGGAATATCTTTTTCCATTCCTTCATTTCCAGTCTCTGTGTCCTTAAAGATGAAGTCGCTTTCTTGTGGGCAGTGCATAGTTGGGTCTTATAATTAATAATTTTTAAAACTTTTTTTTAGTTGAGTTATAGTCAGTTTACAATTTTGTGTCAATTTCCAGTGTGGAGCAGAATTCTTCAGTTATACATGAACATACATGTATTCATTGTCTCATTCTTTTTCGCTTTGAGCTACCACAAGATCTTGTATCTATTTCCCTGTGCTATACAGTATAATATTGTTTATCTATTCTACATTTGCCTGTCAGTATCTACAAATTTCAAACCCCAAATCTGTCCCTTCCCACCCTCTTCCCCCTTGGCAACCACGATTTTGTGTTCTATGTCTATAAGTCTGTTTTTGTTTTATGTTTGTTTTTGTTTGTTTGTTTGTTTTTAAGATTCCACATATGAGTGAACTCATATGGTATTTTTCTTTCTCTTTCTGGCTTACTTCACTTAGAATGACATTCTCCAGGAGCATCCATGTTGGTGCAAATGGCATTATGTTGTCGGTTTTTATGGCTGAGTAGTATTCCATTGTATAAATATACCACATCTTCTTTATCCAGTCATCTGTTGATGGACATTTGGGCTGTTTCAATGTCTTGGCTATTGTAAATAGTGCTGCTATTAACATTGGTGTGCAGATGTCATTTTGAAGTAGGGTTCCTTCTGGTTATATGCCCAGGAGTGGGATTCCTGGGTCATATGGTAAGTCTATTCCTAGTCTTTTGAGGAATCTCCATACTGTTTTCCACAGTGGCTGCACCAAACTGCATTCCCACCAGCAGTGTAGGAGGGTTCCCTTTTCTCCACAGCTTCTCCAGCGTTTGTCATTTGTGGATTTTTGAATGATGGCCATTCTGACTGGTGTGAGGTGATACCTCATTGTAGTTTTGATTTGCATTTCTCTGATAATTAGTGATATTGAGCTTTTTTTTCATGTGCCAATTGATCATTTATATGTCCTCTTGGAGAATTGCTTGCTTAGGTCTTCTGACCCTTTTTGGATTGGTTTGTTTGTTTTTTTCTTATTAAGTTGTATGAGCTGCTTATATATTCTGGAGATCAAGCCTTTGTCAGTTTCATGTTTTGCAAAAACTTTCTCCAATTCCATAGGTTGTCATTCTGTTTTACTTATGGTTTCCTTTGCTATGCAGAAGCTTGTAAGTTTAGTTAGGTTCCATTTGTTTCTTCTGCTTTTATTTCTATTTCTTGGGTAGACCGCCCTAGGAGAACATTTTTGAGATGTATGTCAGATAATGTTTTGCTGATGTTTTCTTCTAGGAGGTTTATCTTAATCTTGTCTTATGTTTAAGTCTTTGATCCATTTTGAGTTTATTTTTGTGTGTGGTGTAAGGGAGTGTTCTAGCTTCATTGATTTACATGCTGTTGTCCAGTTTTCCCAACACCATTTGCTGAAGAGACTGTCTTTATTCCATTGTATGTTCTTGCCTCCTTTGTTGAAGATTAGTTGACCAAAAGTTTGTGGGTTCATTTCTGGGCTCTCTATTCTGTTCCATTGGTCCATATGTCTGCTTTTGTACCAATACCATGCTGTCTTGATTACTGTAGCTCTGTAGTATTGTCTGAAGTCTGGAAGAATCATTCCTCCAGTTTCTTTCTTTATCTTCAGTAATGCTGTGGCAATTCTAGGTCTGTTGTGATTCCATATAAATTTTATTATGATTTGTTCTAGTTCTGTGAAATATGTCCCGGGTAATTTGATAGGGATTGCATTAAGTATGCAGATTGCCTTGAATAGTATGATCATTTTAACAATATTGATACTTCCAATCCAGGAGCATGGCATATCTTTCCATTTTTTTTACATCGTTTAAAATTTCCTTCATCAGTGTTTTTTAGTTCTCCGTGTATGTCTTTCACTTCCTTGGTTAGATTTATTCCTAGGAATTTAATTTTTGGGGCCTTTTTAAAAAGGGATTGCTTCTTTATTTCTCTTTCTATTGATTCATCATTAGTGTAAAGAGATGCAACTGATTTTTGAACTGATTTTTAATCTTGTAACCTGCTACCTTGCTGAATTCTTTGATTAGTTCAAGTAGTTTTTTTGTGGACCTTTTAGGGTTTTCTATATATAGTATCGTGCCTTCTGCATATAGTGACACTTTTGCTTCTTCTTTTCCAATGTGGACCCCTTTTATTTCTCTCTCTTGCATGACTGCTGTGGCCAGCACTTCCAAGACTGTGTTGAATAGGAGTTGTGATTCATGCAGGCTTGTCTTGTTTCGGATTTTAGTGGGAAGCTTTTGAGTGTTTCACTGTTGAGTACTATGCTGGCTGTAGGTTTGTCATAAATAGCTTTTATTATGTTGAGATATGTTCCCTTTATACACACTTTGGTGAGAATTTTTATCATAATTGGGTGTTGAATTTTATCAAATGCTTTTTCTGCATCTATTGAGGTGATCATGTGGTTTTTGTCCTTTTTCTTGTTGATGTGATGTATTACATTGATTGATTTACGTATTCGAACCAATCTTGTGTTCCTGGGATGAACCCAACTTGACCTTGGTGTATGATCTTTTTTATGTGCTGTTGGATTTTGTTTGCGAATATTTTGTTGAAGATTTTGCATTTATGTGCATCAGTGATATTCATTTGTAATTTTCTTTTTTTTGGTAGTGTCTTTGCCTGGTTTTGATATCAGGGTGATTGTGGCTTCACAGAATGAGTTTGGGAGTATTCCCTCCTTTTCCATCTTCTGGAAGAATTTGAGAAGAACTGGTATGAGTTCTTTGTGTGCTTGGTAGAATTCCCCAGTGAAGCTGTAGGTCCTGGACTCTGGTTTGTAAGGAGGTTTTTTAATTACTAATTCAATTTCATTTCTAGTGATCGGTTTGTTCAGGTGGTCAGTTTATTCTTGATTCAGTCTTGTTGGAATGTATGTTTCCACAACATGTCCATTCCTTCTAGGTTATCCATCTTCTTTCCATATAGTTGTTCATAGTATTCTTATATGATATTTTGTATTTCTGTTGTATTTGTTGTAATTTCTCCATTATCATTTCTTATTTTGCTTATTTGTGCTTTCTCTTTTCTCTTCTTCATGAGTTTGGCCAGAGGTTTGTTAATTTTGTTTAAATAGCCTTTCAATAAAGTAGCTCTCTGATTATTTTTTTCTATGTTTTTTTAATCTCTATTTTGTTTACTTCCTCCCTGATATTTATTGTTTCCTTCCTTCTGCTGACTTTTGTTTTTTGGGTTTTTTTTCTCTTCTTTTACTAATTCTTTTAGCTGGTAGGTTAGATTGTTTATTTGAGATTGTTCTTTTCTGAGGAAGGCTTTTATCACTATTAAACTTCCCTCTTAGCACTGCCTTTGCTGAGTCCCACAGATTTTGTGTAGTTGTGTTTTTAATTGTCATTTGTCTCAAAGTATTTTTTAATTTCAACTTTGATATCATCATTGACCCATTGGTTTTTTAAGTAACATATTGTTTAATCTCCATTCTTTCATTTTTTTTCTCCTTTGTTTTTCTGTAGTTGATTTCTAGTTTCATGGCATTGTGGTCATGAAAGATGCTTGAAATAATTTCTATATTCTTAAATTTGTTAAGGTTTCTTTTGTGCCTGAGTACTTGATCTATCCTAGAAAATACTCCCTGTGCACTTGAAAATAATGTATACTCTATTTTGGGGGATGTAATTTTCTGAAAATATCAGCCAAGTCTAGTTGCTCTACTGCACTTAATTTCTTTGTTGCCTTATTTATTTTCTGTCTGAAAGGTCTATCTAGTAATGTTAATGGGGTGTTAAAGTCTTCAACAATGATTGTATTCCCATTAGTTTCTCCCTTTATATCTGTTAATATTTGCTTTATGTATTTAGGTGCTCCTGTATTGGGTACATATATATTCATGAGTATAATATCCTAATTTTGTATCAACCCTTTAATCATTATAAAATGTCCTTCTTTATCTTTTTTTATGGCCTTTGTTATAAAATCTATTTTGCCCAAAATCAGTATTGCTATGCCTGCTTTCTTGTCATTTCCATTTGTGTGAAATATCTTTTTCCATCCTCTCCCTCTCAGTCTTTGTGTTCTCCCCAGTGTGGGTCTGTTGTATGCAAAATATTGAAGGTTCTTGTTTTATTTTCCAGTCTGCCACTCTGTGTCTTTTGATTGGAGCATGTAGTCCATTGACATTTACAGTAATTAATGATAGATGTGTGTTTATTGCCATTTTGAACTTAGTATACCAGTTGAGTTGGTATTTCCTCTTTGTTTCTTTTTCCGTTTGTGGTTTGATAGTTTTCTTTTGTGTTATCTTGGATTTTTTTTTTTTTTTAAATTTTTGTGACCCTTGTAAGTTTTGTCTTGTGGTTACCCTTTTTTGTATGTACATTTAACCATACTATAACTGTTTGTATTAAATAGATAGTAATATAAGCTCAGACCCATCCTACCAAGAATAAAAAATTTGAAAAAGGAAAACACTGTATATTTTCTTGCTCCCATCTCCAACCCTTAATGATTTAGGTGTCTTCTTTTACAATTTCATGTTTATTGTGTTGTAATTTATGGTAGTTTTCACCTTTCCAATTACTGTTTTCTCCTTCCTGTAGCATCCTGCTTCTTTTTTTATTTAGAGTATACCTTTTAATATTTCTTTTATCACAGGGTTTTGTGGTGCTAAATTTTTTAGTTTTTATTTGTCTGTAAAGTTCATTATCTCTCTTTCTATTCTAAAGGATAACCTTGCTGGATAAAGTGTTCTAGATTGCATCTTTTTTTCATTCAGGACTTTGAATATATCTTGCCACTCCCTTTTGGACTATATTGTTTGTGTAGAGAAATCAGCTGAAAGCCTTATGGAGATCCCCTTGTAACTAACTTTTTATATTGCTGCCTTTAGAATAATTTCTTTATCCTTGACCCTGGCCATCTTGATTACCATATGTCTTGGTGTGAGCCTGTTTGGATTCTACTTGTTTGGGACCCTCTGTCCTTCCTGTGCTTAGATATCTGATTCCTTCTTTAGGTTTCAGAAGTTTTCAGTCATGATTCCTTCAAATACCTTTTCAATCCCCTTTGCTCTTTCTTCTCCTGGGACCCCTATTATGCATAGATTGGCACACTTTATATTATCCAATAGGTCCCTTATATTGTTTTCATTGGTTTTTATTTGTTTTTCTCGCAGCTGCTTGACTGGGTGATTCTATTGTCCTGTCTTCTATGTCACTTACTCATTCCTCTGCATAGTATCTAGCTGCTTTGTACAACCTTTAGATCAGCTCTCATCTCAGCAAATAAGTTTTCTAGTTTTAATTAGCTCCTCTTTATAGTTCAATTTTCTTTTTGATGTATTTTCTGTTTCTAAACACAATCTCTTTCAGTTCCTTCAGTACTTTGATCACTCCTTTATTGAAATCATGATATAGTAGACCATCAATGTCTGTTTCATTGATGATTTTTCATGGGATTTCTCTTGTTCTTTTAATTGGGAGTGGTTCCTCTGCTTCTGCATTTTACTTATATCTCCCTGGCATGATGGCTTATGGAGTATCAGTTATCTAATGTGGTCCTTAAGGGGTTTATTTATCTACTTACTAAAGCAGATGTGGAAGTAAATCTAAAAAAAAAAAAATGTAATTAAAAGCAGCCCAAAAGGTTTGAAAACAGAGTATAATCAATAACAGAAGAACAAATCAAAAAAAAAAAAAAATCAGCTATTTAAAAAACCTTGAAAGAAGGAAAAAAAAATTGAATGAGTATAATCAACAAAAGACTAAAACAAAAAAAATAAAAATGTAATTAAAACAAATTCAAGAATAATAACATTAGAAATATTTTAAAGGAAAAATTGGAAAGGGATTAAAAATAGAAACGTAAGGAATTTTTAAAAAGTAAAAATTAAAAAGTAAAGGAATATCAAACAGAAAAGAAAAGTGGATGTTTTCCCTTGGAGAATATGCATTCTTCATAATATTGTAGAGAGGTCCTTCTCCAGTGTGGCTGATTGTGAATTATTCCCCCTGTGTCTTTTCCTGTTACCCTGTTGGTTTGGGTTGTGTCTGGCCTGGTAGTCAGAGCCTCTCCTGACTGTTGAATGGAGCCTCCTTTTTGTTTTGTGATTTTCACTGCCCCTGCCTTTGCCCTGCTGCATGAACTCAGCTCTCTGGTTCCAGAGGTCCTCAGGCCGCACCCCTGGTCTGTGCTGGTCCCATTGTTGGTCGGTTGGGTGTGGTTGGGTGCTGCGCTCGTGCACAGTAGGCAGGCTGATAGCTCCCCTGCTCCATGCAGCTCCCTGCTCTGCCTTGGATCCACTCTCTGTAGGCAGGCCTGGAGAAAATAGCCAACCTGCACTTGCCCCTGTTCTATGCCAGAATTCTGCTCGATTGTCTTAGTGGTACAAATTCACAGAGACACTGGGGCAGAACAATCCTATCTATGTGGGGCTGTAAACAAATCTCAGTCCTGCCTATGAGGTTGGAGAGCCCCTATAGACATGGACACGGGTTTCGACCCCACCTCTGCAGGAAAATAGTGTCTGT
Source organism: Camelus ferus (assembly GCF_009834535.1). Lineage (NCBI taxonomy): Eukaryota > Metazoa > Chordata > Mammalia > Artiodactyla > Camelidae > Camelus > Camelus ferus. Next base: position 100,269,344 of record NC_045732.1, on the reverse strand, counting down.
TGCTGAGCCCTACCTGTCTTCTCATGAGTACACGCCAATAACGGTGCCCTGGGTCTTCAGGGACAAGGGCTTGGCACCCCTGCCCTCAGCACATACTATCAGTGTTCTTTTTTTTTTTTTTTCTTAATTTTATGGGGGACCCAGGCTGTTCTGATCTGTATATCGTCCCAGCAATGGCACACAGCACACTGCAGTTCCCTGAGTTTACCTCTGTACAGCCAGCCTGAGTTCTCCACCCAGCTCGAGCAGCCTGTCCCATCCCACACCTGCCAGTTTGCCTCTAGGGCTGGAGGACATGGAGGCTCTTTGTGCCCATTTTTTTTAGGTCTGACATTCAGTGGCTATTCTCTACAGATCTGAGCCTCGGTGGTTCCCCCTCCATCCCACTGATCTCTCCGCTGGAGAGGGAGAGACCCAGCAATCAAGCTGTATTCCTTCTTTGCGGGTCCCTCAATGCGTGAGTGGTCCCACACTATTTTGCTTTTTCTTCAATCTTTCCTTTTCTCCTACCAGATTGGTGGCATATTTTGTCTTTTGAAGAAGGCGATGTTCTGTCAAAGTTCAGCAGGTGTCCTGATTGGAAGGGTGGGTCATGGAAGTCAGTCTTGGTGTATTTGTGGGAGAGAGTGAGCTACCAGATTCCTTCTACTTCTCCATCTTGACCCTTCCTTTTTCTTTCTTATGTTCTTCGTCTTCCACAGTGCATGTGTTGGTCTAGTCAGTGGTGTCCAACAGGCCCCTTAGCACCTAGATTGTTTCTCAATCTTTATTTCTCTTTCCCTTGAATCAGTAATTTCCATTGTACTACAGGTTCACTGATTCTTCTTGCCAGCTTGTTGGATTTTGAATCCCTCTAGTGGATTTCTCATTTGAATTATTGTACTTTCCAACTACTGATTTTTTTCTTTTGGTTCCTTTTTATGGTTTCTACCTCTTTATTGATTTTTCATTTTACTTATACAGTGTTTTCCTGACTTTGTTCGTCTCACTTTAACTCTACAGGCACTTTAAATAGAGGTATTTTAAAGTTTTTGATCATTCTGCCATCTGCTCTTCCTGTGAAATAATTTGGTTGATTATCTTTTCCCTTTGAATGGGTCATACTTTTTAAAATTTTCACATGCTGTATGATTTTTTGTTGTTGAAAACTGGGCACTTGAATCTTACAGTGTGATAACTATGTATTTTAGATTCTATCCCTTTACCAAGGTTTGTTGGCTTTCTTTTGTTTTGTTATTGTTGTAGAGTCTCTTTGTTGGAGATCAGCCTGAGATGTAAACCTAAGGTCATCTTTGTTCCTGGGCTAGTGCAGTGACTTTATAAATGTGCTTGGACGGAGTTGGTTTGGAATGTTCTAGTGCTTAAATGTGTGGCTTCCCAAAAAATTGACCCTGTTTTCTTAAATCCTCTACATTCCTCTTCATGTGGAGGTAATTGTATTAGTGGTGGCCCAACTCTGTGTCTGCATCTTTATGATGAGATGAGTTTATAAATCCACAGTCAGAACACGGATTTCTGGTATTGGAGGAATGACTTCTTACTGCCTACCTTGGTTCATGTAAGCCACTCCAGCTACGTTAATATGTATAACTACCTGCCTTGGGGCTATAGAGTGGAATAATTAGTTGCTACAGAGCTACTGACTTGAGTAAACCAAAGCTAATTACAATTTAGTAATCAAGCAGTTCTCTGGAGTTACAAGTATTTGGACTTCAGAGTTCTAAAGTAATTAATAGTAGTTTCTGTCAGTGCAGTTTTTGTCTAGGTGTGGAGACAGATTCCTGACTGTCTATTGGGCCATCTTCCTGCACATCACTTCAGTTTCTTGTTCCCTTAGTACTGTAATACTGTGCCCTTCTGGCCACCCTCTGCTCTGGTCATCTAATGTACTAGAGGACCATAAGTCACAAGTACAAGTATTCCATTTAGACAATAACTGCTATTGGTCCAGCACACTTGTTGAAGGGGTCCCAATGCATTTGTTTTCTATTACTGCTACAGCCACCTCTATATTCACTTTCTACTTTCTTTTTGCCCATACCGCCTTCTGTCTTTATGTCTATTTTTCCCTTAGATTTCATTACATCACAATTACTTTATTTGGAAATACTCCTTATCCCTTTTGTTTATTCATTTCACTTACCTAGTGTAATCCCAACTGTGGGTATCCAAAAATATACATAGGCAGATGAAAATGCAGTGGCGTCTTGATTGCTGTATAGCCATTTTAATACCTCTCTCTCCACAGTCACTATACTAATATAAAAATGCCACATTATTAGATACCTTCTTTTTAAAAATATTAACCTTCAACTTCTCTCTACCTCTCTGTCCACCTTTTATCTCTTAGAGAGCAAAGAAGCCAACAGTTTATCAATGTCTCCACTTTACATTTATGCCCATGTTCTAGACTCCCTTGTTCAGTTTTTTTTAAATCATTAATGTTGATTATCTCAGTGTCTAGTACCTAGCTGGTTGAGTATAATGTATCTCCATTAGTGCAATAGTACAGTTTTCTGAGCTGCAGTACTACTATTTTTTAAATTACTGTTACCATTGAACAGTATAATTAAAATAGGCACAATAGTATTTTCACTTATCCTCTGGTATATGAGAATTTTGGAGTGGAGAAGAAAGAGATTCAGTTACAGATAATTTGTTCCTAACCTTTAGGTAGTTTAAGTGTGCTGTCCTTATGGTCCATACTAAGATACAAAAGCAAGATTATATTTTCTTGCAGGAACTTTAATGAAGATGTTTTTAACAGATGTTAATATTTGCCTAAAAAGAGGCTTGATAGGCTTTTTGGGTATGTCACGTATGCACTTGAAGTATTTGATGTGGGGACATTTCAGTCTCATGAAAACTTTATTGAAATGTCAGCAAGGTTGTCATTTTATGGGTTAGCATAAAATAAAAGAATTTGCTCTAACTCTAAAATTGCCCCCTTTTCATTCACAAAGACCCCTCAGTGCTGCTGATTTATTTCAAGACAGTAGCTTTCACATGCTCTTGTAGAAAAGTAAAACTAGGTGGTATTGATTCATAAAAAGTGTTTCTAAAAGATATATTTTTATTTTTAATAAAATAATAGACATTGAAATTCGTTGTCTTCCTGCATTAAATTATTTGCATACTTACCTATCACAACTGTAATAAAAGAATAGTAGAAAAGATTCTATGACTGTAATTGCTGTTCTTCCAGCTGTAATTTAAAGGTTCTTACTGTACTTCCTAAATATAAAGTGCTTATTAATTTTAGCTGGAAGAGAGCAGGAACTTTCAGAAGCAAGTGAAAATTCTGCAGAAGAAGCAAGCCCAGATTGTGAAAGAGAAAGTTCACTTGCAGAGTGAACACAGCAAGGCTGTCTTGGCAAGAAGCAAACTAGAGTCTCTTTGCAGGGAACTTCAGCATCACAATAAGACGTTAAAGGTTAGCTCGTTCATTTTTCTGTTTTCCAGGATATACTTAGACTGATTTTATAATCACTGTGTATCTATTTGAAGTAAATGCTTGCTTCATTTGCTTTAGTGGTACTTTGCAGTAATGGCTGTTGGTTGTTGAATAGTTCACCCTGTATGTCTTCAGCTGTTCAGTCACTAAGTAATTTAGAATATTATTTGTACCTGAGCCAATTTTAAAGGAAGATGGAAGAGGATTCAAATTTATATCAGCAGAGGAAGAAGAAAGAGTAGACTCTGGAAAGAATTTACCTCCTATAATCAGAACATGTCTGCCTTTAGCAATAGATAAGGAGGTACAGTTGGAGTATAATATTGATTGAATGTGATTGATCTCTGATTACTCCTATGTGTCACTCCCAGGGATCTAGAATATAGGATAACTCATGAAATAAATCCTCATCTAATGTGATGGTCCCCCCCGCTTTGTATTTGAAACCTTGCATTTACCTATAATACAATAGATTTTTTTGTTATAACGTAAACATTTTGACAGCACTATTAATTGTTCATGTTAAAGGTCTTTTGGCATTTGTATCCTAGGAAGAGTGGAAAGTAAGCTTTTTAAAATAAAGATTCCATTTGTCTTGACACTCTAGGCAGTCGAAGTTCTGACTCAGAAAGCAAGCTGCTGGATGGAATATATGTCTTCAAGCTAATGTAGGAAGATTCACTGCCTAACCAGTAAAAAGGATATTTGGGAAAATAATTTGGAAGACGCTACATGGAGAGGGTCATTATACTTTAGTGCAGTGAATATCTAGATGGTCATATGGATAATACTGTATAACAGGGCACTTTGTGTCTCTCTGATTAACCTGTTTACTTTGGAAAACCTGCTTGATTTTCAGTGAGAATTTTCTGGTCATAGACCAGAAAGGAGAACAAATTGTAGTTCAGAAGCAACATTTTGTGCAGCATTAATTGAACCCACACACCAGCAACATCTTTTTTTTTTTTTTTTGACCATCTTTAGCTTTAGATTTACACAACTAACAAAAATTATTTTGGATAATAAGGAAGAAAATATGCAGCAGGCAAGACAAGAAGAAGAAACACATAAAGAAGCAACTGCGCATTTCCAGTTTACTTTGGATGAGATCCAGACACAGCTAGAACAACATGATGTATACAACACCAAGCTCCGCCAGGAAAACTTTGAACTGGGAGAAAAACTGAAGAAACTTATTGAACAGTATGCACTGAGGGAGGAGGTAAAAGCATTTTCTGTGATTGACATCTTGGTATTATTAAAAACTTCTTGCGGCTTCATACACCTTTAAAACTATTCTCACAGGACAACATTTTAGAATCTCTGCATATGGATAGTGGAAGTCAGGTATTGATTAGGCACCATATGAAGTAAAGGACTAATTGGGATCATCATGTGATGTCCCAGGAGTCATTGGATTTGCTTATGTGAGGTAACTTCTAGGAGACATGTTAAGTACTACATGTTTACCATGTGATACTGGGAAAATGTGATTTTAGCATACAGATTGCTTTTCCCCATACCTTACCTAACAATAAATAAATATTTGGCACCCACACAACTAATACCTCAGAATTCTATGACAGTCTCTACAGTGAACAAGACTATTGCTTTACCCCTACTGTAGTATATTTAAAGGGGGAAAGGAACATTCTTCTAACCCTTCACCCAATCCTCTTGGTGCTGAGTACCCAGTGAAGTAAAAAGTTTACAGGAATGATCCATGGTTGCAGCACTTAGTCATTGCAATAAAGTTACAAGCCAGTCTGGAGGTTGAGCGATATCTAGATTAAAAGAAATTGGTAATAACCTGCTCATTTAAGTTTCCTTCTTTTCAGGGGTCAAACATGCAGGATAAGAGGCTTTGTGTTCCCCAAAGGGTGTATGCACTGCCTTTGATATGCTTTAATCTAGTAGATGTTGTTCTTTCATGTGTTTTGAACCCTTATATAGACAAAATAAAATTGCTAGGGAAAAATTACCGTGTCCAATTAAAATTATTAAAGTGGTAAACTTTATATATATTTTATGACCAAAAAAAAAAGTTGTGGCATTTATCCAGTTTTCCATTTCAATTTCGGATCATTTCAATTTATAATTTTACATACAGTATTTGAAAACATTTTTAAGATTTTGAGTAATTTTTCAAAGTGCTTCCCTTCTATCTTTTAACAGTTTTCTAACTTCCATAGTTTGAAATTAAAAGTAGAATACATAGCTTCAGCAGTTACTCATTTTTGTGTGCAGCAACTCTTGTTTTACCTACTTTCAAGCTAATCTAACCTGTTGTATTATTTCTCTCAGTTATTTGAATGCGTGTCTTGAAATTCCAAGGCTCTTTTTCGAAGCAGAACCACAAAACCATTTCATACTGAAAAATTTAACTGCTTTAATCAAATACCGTAACACCGTTCACATTTCTCTTTCCCCCACCTTTTAAAATTGTTTGAATTGGATACAAACAAGGTTTATACATTTCATTGGTTGTTATTTCTCACGTGTTTACAATATATAGGTTTCCCTCTTTTTTTTTTTTCCTCCTTGCTTTGTATTTTTTGTAGAGACAGTTTTTAGGCCTATGCAGTGAATTTTCTTTTTCTTGTATTTATTTTTGAACAGTCCTCACTTTCTTAAAAGGAGTCTTTAAAATTCTTCTTAAGAATGAGAATCTACCTGGCTATTAATGTAGCAAATTTGGAAAGTGTTCAAGGCATATTACTTGTAAGTCTTGTTTGTTTCAGATATTACAGATTTTTTCTTCCTTTGGGTCTGGATATAATTTAATAATAAAGCTATTTGCAATCAAACAGATCTGATACACTCAAAAATTAGTTAAGTATGTGTTATCAAGCAGCGATTCTTTATATGACATGGTATATTGTAGAAAAGTTACTATTTCTCTATCTGAGAATGATATTCTGATGACGTTATTGTACATAAATACCACTACACAATTTTGCTTGGACATAATAACAATACCTTCTCTTACCAAGTGTCTAATAATATGCCAGGCATCAGGCCCTTTATGTAGCTTAACCATTGCACTGATTTTTACAATAACTCTGCAAGGCAAATATGGTTATCAGTCTTTTTACATGAGAAAACTGAGATTCACCAGTTGAATTTGACAGGATCCTCCACTGAGCCAGGATTTGACCTCAGGCCGTTCCTACCACTGTACCATGCTACTATGTTTACTATGAAATTTGGAAAAGTTTAATGAGGAGAAAAAATGCCCAAGAATTCTGTGTATGATGGGTTTAATAGTTTGATCTCCTTATTAAACTTTTTCTGGTAGTTTGAACCCACTTTTCAATATAGAGCAGAAATAGAAATACAAAGCTGTTGATCCACTTCCAACAAGGACATGTGCATGGGGAAGTGACCAGAGGGGATCATTCCTGCCAGTGTAGGATGGTTTGCAAGGTGATATAAATAGATGCTTCTGCACAGAAAGACCCAGTGTTATTAGCTATTATAGTATTGGCAGGAACAAGAGGGTCATAAGTGACTGTAACTTGTGTTAAGTCTCCTCACCAATGCATACCGCTTTTCATTAAGTGATAGTAAAAGTTCTCTTTTCTCTGTAGCATATTGATAAAGTGTTCAAGCATAAGGAACTGCAGCAACAGCTTGTGGATGCCAAGCTTCAGCAGACAACACAGCTCATAAAGGAAGCTGATGAAAAGCATCAAAGGGAAAGAAAGTCTGTAAGTTCTATTTCTTAAAAAAATTATATTGACAGAATTATAACCAAAGCCATTTAAAATTTAAACTCATTGAACATTTTTACATGGATCTTGGGGCCTGCAATTTTTTATTTTTTTAACTTTGTAGCTTGAGAAAGTCAGAATACATGTGATTTTTTTGTATGAAAAATATACCAGAATTATTAGACCAAGTGTACACCTACACATGTTTGATTTTTCCTTGTGTAGAGTGCTATCTTAATTTTTAGGTAGTGGTCACCAGGTTAAAGATTTGTACCAGTTATTGGCCAAGTTAGGCCATGAGTGGTAGGGGCAATTAAATACACATCAAGAATACCAAAAATGGGTCTTTGATATTCTTACATTGTTTCTAAATAAGTAACTTGCATACAAACTATTTGTTTAATTACTCTGGTATAATTTTCTGATGAAATTTAATAGAATTCTCTCTTTCCTAATCATGTAGCATTGTTCTCTAGGTCTGCTCAGATTATTTGGCTTGTCAATAATTGTGAACATAATGGAAATTGCATATTTATCATATGTAAATTAAACTATATATGCTTAACTTGAAGGAACGCAGTGAGAAATTATGACAATAATATGGACCATTCCATCCAGGATTTTATTTAAGTAGCTTAGGCCCTGAGGTAAGCATAGTGTGGCACACTCATACTATGAATATTCCTGTGTGTTTCTCATGATGTGAACAAGTCATACTTAGTGTGAGTCTAGGGTTTAGAGAGATGTGTTATTTTATAGCATGGACCTTCAGTACAAGCCACGATGGAATCCAATGCACAACTGAGGAAACAGTTGCCATTTGCAATTTGGAGTATAAATTGCATGTACACGTGTATTTACCTGTATATATATACACATGTACTTACGTATATGTATCACATGAATATCCTTTCTGGTTTAAGGATCTTTGAAGGTTTCTTTGGACTTTGCATCACATTTTAGTTTAGAAATTCAAGGACTGAGTTTCACTACTGCCTATGATGCAACTTTACTGTATAATTTCCTTGTATGACTGAAGCATTATGCTGTACACAAGAAACTGACATGACATGGTAAACTAACTATAGTTCAACAAAAAAAAATATATTTATACCAAAAATTAATGAATTAAAAAAAAATACCCAGGTACATTAAGTACATGCTCCTCTGCCCCACTTTTAAAGAAGTAATCAGGAATCCAATCTGTTTTCATTGCTTTGCTACATAGCTTTCTGCCTATCTCATCATCATGCAGTAGATAGGTTTTGTAAACAATACAGATAAGCTCTAGTTTCCTCATCCTGTTTCTTTTTTGAACTCTAGACAGCTAATTACTTTTACCTATAACAGAACAATTTGACCTGAGTTCTACAAACTTTACTATGCCTGTAAGATACTTTTTTCTCTTTACGCAGTTTAAAGATTATTTCTGTATTCTTCAGTGTGAACAAGTGGTTAACAGACCAAAGATAACTAGCAGGTAACTGGCAACTGACGTAATAGGATATTTGACTCATTGAATTATGATTCTTGCTAAAATAATGAAAGGAAAGGCTAATGCTAAATGTCATTTGACATTTTAGTCATATGTGCAATTACTATTAGTATTTTGCCATCATATTTCTGTTTTCTAGCTATTAAAAGATGTGACAGAATGGAGGCACAAATATGAAGAAATGAAGCAGCAAGAAGTACAATTAAAACAGCAGGTAACTTGACACCACTGGCTAGCAGAATTTGTGAGTCTCATGGTTCCTAGCCAGAGCCAGTGCTGACTGGAAGAGTAGATTTTTTGTCTTCCTGGAATTTTGCTCTTCACTCTGGGTGACAAATTTATGTTTTGACTACGACTTTTCTCAGTTCTAACTCTGTGAGTCCTGTGTCCAAAGGAACTCCTCAATTCCATTCAAATTAAGATGATTGATCAGAATATTCTCAGTGATCTCTTTCTACAATATTAGATACTTTCTGCAGTAAGTTTTGAGTTTTGTTCTAGAAGGAAAATAAAATAAGCAGAAAGTACGTATTTTGTACTGTGTGTAGGTTTAGCTCTATTTCCAGGTAAGGTTGTCTGTATGTGTACTATCTACAAAGAATTGGTGTTCTCTCTGCTTTGCAGTTCAGCCTCTTATGTTGTTCATTCCAGTCTGTTGCTTTGTGCAGAACAAAGGGAGCAGATGCTGCAGCTTTGGGTAAAGAAAAAATACAGGAAAGATTGTGCTTCTGAAAGTTTACTAATGGCCCCCCTGGTTTTAATACAGGTGGGAGCAATTAGGTATTTATACATATGACTTACCCTTTTTTAAGTCAACTAAGTTACATTTTGTTGAAAAAAATTAACTTGCTTTAAAACTTTATTACAAAATGTTCAATACAAGCATTGTCTTAATGAGTTCTAAAATGCAGTAAAACATGATGATTGGCATGCATCTTCATGGGGAACCATTTTGATTACTGCTTATTTTAGGGAATATTTTATAACGTAGTGATATTACATAAAGACAGCCAAACTTAAAGTGAAAATTGATGAGGAGTCAAATATCAGATGTCTGTTGAATTTTTCACTACAGGTTTGCTCCTAGAATGCTACTAGCTTGCTTCTAGAAAATTTGAACACCTTGCTTATTAGCCCTGTACACACAGTCATCTATATAAATGAAGAAGAGAATCCATATGGAGAATGTATAAGAAGTTTATATATGGCTTTGGAAGGTATTCCCTAATGTGGGAGTCACTGATAATTTCTCCAGTATGAGTCACCAAGCTCACAGGCCAACTCTGATTCAGTTGTACTGTTGTCATAAATGCAGTTTCTCTTGTATGTGACCTGTCTTCAGATCTGATCATTAATTTGTTTCCTTGGCTGCTACCTCTTCCTTTTCCTGCTTCCTAACTGTGGCTTCCTTCCCAGATGTTGGTCTCATTGTACGCTTTTACCATGTCAGTTTCCAGTCGTTGCTGATGATTTCGTAGTATTATTGGTGTGTCTTGGACACTGCCTTGCAATCCAGGTGCATAAGTCCAGGTATGCTGGTAGTTACCACTTACTATCTAATGGGCCAGCATTAAACTCTCAGGTGGGACACTCTACTTGGATATTCTGTTTTCAATATACTAGGCTAAAACTGCCATAACTTCTAATCTCCCACAAATGTCATCATATCATACTCTACTCCCTCCCCATGGTATTCACACGGGTCTTATTTAGCATTTTTTAATACAGCACTAATTAAAGAGGAAAGGCATCACTTATGCTATTTCTTGGCTTCTTTTATCCTTTTCTGCTTTTCTTTGGCAAACCACTTTATTTTTATAGGCCTCTATTGTCTCATCCTGAGGATGCTACAGTTGTATTGTATGATCTCTAAAGTGTTCTCCCATGGTTCAAATAAGAAAATTCAGCCCACCCTTGAGGCCTAGCTCAGGGCTTACCCACATGAAGCTTTCTTTTTTGGCTGTGCTTTTACTCTGTGCTTCCAGGGCCCTCTTCCCAGTTTAACTCATTTTCTAAACAGGGAGTAAATGGTGCCTCTGCATTCTGTATTCTCCTTGGGTTTGTGTCAGTTAGCATTATTTTTCCTGCTGGAAAAAATTTTCTTGAGGGTGGGGTTTAAAATAAAAATTGGTGTCTCTACCTTTTTTAGATTTCTTTCTTTCTTCTCAGTTATACTCCCACTAAAACTTTCTCCTTCAACCAAATCATTCTTTGACTTCTGTTTCATTTCCCTGCCTACATTAAGGACAGACACAGCCTTGATATCAAGCTAATATCTACGCACCTAGTACTCTAAAAACATGATCATTTTCCAAGAAACTTTTTTCAAATGGGAGGAGAAGAGTACTGCATAAAGCATTACAGTTATATGAAACTTACAGCTATATAGTACTGTAGTTTATAATTGATGAAATGGAGTTAGCAAATGTTTTACATTTTAAACATGTACATTTAGATTAAACCAACAAAATGTCATAAGTTTCAGTGCATTTCAGTTGATTGTAAGAATTTCAGCCATTTGTATCTGCTCAAAGATTTAGTCTGCATTTGTCCTTATTTTTATGGTTCATAACAAATAACTAATTTTAGCTGCATGATGTTCTTTGATAGCCTTTGGGATTTTACATCACTTATCTGGAACTCAGAATATTTGTTACTTTTCTCTGTAGCTTTCTCTCTATATGGATAAGTTTGAAGAATTCCAGACTACCATGACAAAAAGCAATGAACTCTTTACAACCGTGAGGCAGGAAATAGAAAAGGTATTTACATATTTTTAGTAGAATATCACTACTAAATGTATAAGAGGTTATTTTAAGCATAACTACTATTTCCCGAGTTTACACTGGTCTGACTTTATCTTTCTGACCTTCTGCCAACTTGTTTAGGCATTCTGCCCTGAAATAACCCCCAATTTGTTAATAATCCTGGTATTCTCAAAATTCTATTGTTAGTAAAGAAAGATTTTCTGTTAAAGAGTAATTGTTGTTACAAGTAGAATTTTTTTTGAAAAGAATCACTTCAGATGATCACTCGAAATCCTTTTACCAAACATTTTAAAATTACTTTTTTGAAAAATGAGTCCAAGGGCAGTTAATATATTTTGGTGGAAAGAGATTATTTGTTAGGACTTAGCTGATGCGTAAAATGTTGTTAGTCTTTTAAATTTGATCATCATACATGCAGTACAGAGTGATATTTTATAAAATTTAGAAACTAGTTTTTAAAATTTGGTGTAGAAAAATGTTTTGGGTCATTCCAGTTCAGAATATGGGCTAATGGGCAATTTTAAAGTATATAGTTATCTGCCTCTTTCCCAAAATAAGTGGAGAGCACCTTGGTTTGGAACATGGACCTTGGAACTGAGATCTGTTGTTTCTATTGTATGAATTCCTTGGATAAAGTTATTTGGGTTGCCATTTTCCCTTTAAAACTGGGATTTTATAAAGGTTGGTCAGTACAGTATGAGTAATAGAAGAGCCTGGCATGTTACAAACATTCAAATGAAATTTGTCATGTTTATTATTAAACTTTACATGTTTAGAGTGCATATTACTTGGATCAATAGAAATTGGATCAAATTCTCTAGTCATTTGTTGTAGACCAATATCAAGGCTTTTAAGCTTTCTGTGCATTTCCATTCCTTCATTGTTAAAAATAAAAACAGCAAAAATATCTGCTGTACTTCAGTCCTTGGCCCTGTTAAGTGCTCTATTTACTACCTTCAGGTGCTTTTAGAGCCAGTTATGTGGAGAATTTAGTGAGCAGCAGACTGGTTCTGCATGCCAGTTCTCTCAGTTGAGGCTCCAACTGAGAGATGTAGTGAAAGTGTTAGCTGGATTCCAGCACATATGTGCTGTTAATGAAGGATAGTTTAAGCTGGGGATTTCCAACTCATTATCATTCTGGAGAATCATTTGTACTGGAATGCATGTCTTCCTGCTAGTGGCCGTAAAGATCACTATAGGTCAGCACTCGAGCCACATCTTTCACAAGCTCTTCTCATAGCATTTGTTTCACTGTGCATTGTGGTATTTTGTGGGCAGTTATTGATGGCCAAGGGCATTGGCTTTGTCTGATCTTTGTTTCCTTCAACATTGCCTAGCTCAGTATCTCTACCTGGAGCAGAGCTGATGGGAAAACCAAGAAATAAACGAATATTGGAGATAAGGGTGATGGACCAGCACACCTGAATCTTATTCTTAATTTTGGAAAACTGGGATCTTGTAGCATTCTCATCTTATTTTTGGAACCATTTTATCTTTAAAAAAATCTGAAATGAAATAGTCTTGTGAGTTGTGAGGATGATTAAAGCTAAGGATTTAAAATTTAAATATAGTTTTCCTGGTCACTTACCTCAACTTACCTAGTTTTCGTAGTAATGTGATTTTAGATTCTTAATCTCTTTGGGGGCTGAGAATCTCTTTCCTCCCAAGAATGTGAAGAATTAGTTTAGTACACAAGCCTTACAGAAAACTCAGCAACATGGACTTCTTTTCATACAACTTGGGGAAGAGGAAGTCTCATCTCTTGCTATACCTTTATCTGGAATGAAGTGCACTGCAGCCTTAACTGAGAAAGTTCAGAGCATGGTGTCTGAGGTATCCATGTGCTTCTGCTTCCTCTGAAACTGAGACCAAATTTGGTTTTCTTATAATAAGCAACCTTGACTTTGGTTCATACTGCTCCACTATAGGGGCTTCTGTTAGCTTTGCTAACAGCAGATCTGCACAGCCACTTTAACAAAGATGTGGCTGTCAAGCTGCTTGAGGCAAGTGCTTGATGGAGAGGAATAACCTTATAAAATGCTATTGTGGTGAGTCAGGCAACTTAGAATTTAAATTTGAAATTGTGTCAATTCACAGATGACAAAGAAAATTAAAAAACTGGAAAAAGAAATGATAATGTGGCGTACCAAATGGGAAAATAATAATAAAGTACTTCTGCAAATGACTGAAGAGGTGAGAAGGTTTATATGACTAAATAGCAAATGCTCACATTTATTTCAGTATTAAGGCAGGCTGGAGATTCGGTAAGTAACTGCAGTTTTGACAGTCTGTTCTTTTCTGAGATAATTAGTTTGTCCTGAGAGAGGTATTCAAGCTTTTCTCATTAAATAGCTCAGATTTGTTTTGTAGACAGCCATGAAGTATCTATATTTTGCTTTCTTCTATGACAAGGTTTAGCTTTTTCAGATTAAGGTTTGTTAAAGCTGGTGCTGCTCCCTTCCTATTTTTTTCATTAGATCTGGGGTATCAAGTGTTCAGGTAATGCTGATTTGGTGCTTGGAAGGCCACAACCTGTGAGACCATACTCTTTAGGAAAGACAACTTTATTCATATTTTCTATGTAGAGATCACATACTTGTAACAAGCTAGAAATTACGACTTTGCAAAAGGCAACGCTGCATTGTTTGTCTGGTTTGCTATAAATAAAGCTTGAAATGTATTCAATTTTCAATTTCAAAATTTGTTACTTTAGTGTCCTTAGTAGAAGTACTTTATAACATTTCACAAGAGAAAATATTAGGGCTCAAAAATGGTGGAAGGAAGGAAAAATTAATGTGGAAAGAACTTTAATTTCTTACTTCCAGCATTTTAAATTAAGATCCTGAATTTCCTTAATACTTCATTAAGTCAACTTAACACTTAAAGCCAAGTATTCAATTTTGGTTGCTTTAAAGAAATATAATAAGAGGATTTAATTTCTTGCATTGCTTCAGAATAATTACAAATACTTGAAAAAAAGTAGTATGTAGTGATGTTAAAAAGATGATGACAAGTAGTTTCCAGATTGGCTCAGATTCCTTGGTTTTGTATACAATAACCTAACTTTTATTTACATATACAAAGGTTACATAAATTTTATGGGTTTCTCCCCCCCACCCCCCCAGAAAACTGTTCGTGATAAAGAGTACAAAGACTTTCAAATAAAACTGGAACGGTTAGAGAAGCTGTGCAGAGCTCTTCAGATGGAAAGAAATGAGCTGAATGAGAAGCTGGAAATCTTGAAAGAGCAGGTCTCTGTAAATGCAGCAAATGTAGATTTACCAACACCTGTGATACAGCCTTGTGTTGCTTTTGATTCTCAGAAAGAGTTGAACACCTCCTCTAAAAGGGCTCCAGGAGGCTGCTGGGAGGCTGAGCCCAAAGGATTGAGTGAAACAAAACACAGCTCAAAAGACCCTCTGTGAGTGAATTCTTCTGGGCATTTATTCAGTTAAATAAGATGAAGTCTGGTCGCTGTATTAAGAGATATTTTGTCTATAACTTTTCTGTAGTAATTTCTATTGCTTATGTGATGAAAATTTTCTTATATTTTCCACCCTATCTGTATTTTCTTAGCTGTTGGACTACATGGTACTGGAGGCTGCCTGGCTGTTGTACATTGTTTTAATGCATACAGTTTCCACAGCTGTATTGCACATCTGCCTTACTTTTCCTTCATTGAAGTGCGTGTGTTTATTGCTTTTTTTTTTTTAATGTATCTCTTTATGTGCTTATTACCTTATCTCTGCATCTTGCATATAATTTAACAGAATTAAATTGAGACTTGTTCTGATAATGGTTCCTCTATGTAAGGACTAATACTAATTTAATCTCTAGTCCATTAATATAAAAGAGAGAAAATATAAAGATGATCAGATTCATCTGGTAGTTCATTTGACTATCAAGTAAAAATATACATGCAGTATGGAATATGAAAGAAGTACTGCACATTTGATTCAGATGAGTTCTTGATGCTCTTTTTGTCACTTGACAAACTGAGTTAATGGCACGTTTGGACTCCCTAAAGTTATGGCAGAATATGTACAGGAAGATTTCATTTATAAAGAAAGCATGATATGGTAGGCAGTTCATTGGACAAACAGGCTGAAAGTTGTGTGACTGAAAATAGTTGTATTGCTTTAGTTTCAAGTTGGAACAGATGTTTGAAAAAATAAATCAGTATTCAGATGCCCACATTTAGAATGGGGAACATTCTGAAGTTTCTAATTTTGTTCTTTATTTTTTCCTTCAGTTCAGTGTCTAAAAGCTCTATGATTCTCTTTATATGTTCCTGTCACATTTATGATCTAAAAAGGCTTGAAAATTGTATTTTCTAAGAGAAAAGAGAGCCCAGAGTTTGAGATACTTACACTTACATCACTGACCTTGATAGCCAAGGCTCCAAACAGTGAAGGAAAAGAACTTGCATGAAATTTAACTAATTACTGTGTGAAAATTAGCAAAACCAAACACAGTCTCCAGCAACTTTTTTTAAGTATCTCTTTCAGTTCACCAAATGAAATTTTAGACTTGCTTCTAAGGGGAAGTAATGATGCAGGTCAGAAATAACAACTTACCTTAAAATTATGTGATTAATCATATTTCACCAGAATCCTTCTGCTTATAAACTTTTATCATTTTGTTAAGGTAGTATTGTGGCCTGCCACGCTGCTTTCTTTGTTTTTGTTTATCTTTTTTTTAATGTGTGGGAGGTAATTAGGTTTACTGACTTATTTCTATTTTGAGGATGTACTGGGTATTGAACTTGGGACCTCGTGCATGGTAAGCATGTCTTCTGCTACTTGAGCTATACCCTCATCCTACCACCATCCTTCTTTGTGGCATTTATTTTGTATGGAAGATGAATCCTGGCCTGAAAGCTACCTGCTTGACAGCATTTAGTGTACTGTTTGGATGTGCTCCATATAGTAGATACTATGTGTAATAATATAAGATATTCAAAGGATCTACATTCTGTTTGGAAAGCATTTGGTTTCCCTTTGGAACATTTCCTCTGGTTAATTGATAATGTCAGCCCCTTTTTCACTCAAACCTTGTTTCAAAACACTTTAGCTTACCTAGGAATTTAAATGTTATAGTGAGTTAAATTGTGTTTGTTGCACCATTTTGTGGAAACTTTTGGGGTGGTAAAATCTATAGAGGCAGTGGATTCCAATGTATAGAAAAGATAGGAGTGTAGAATAATAAACCATTTCATTTTCAGATGGGAGGGGCTAGATATTCTGGTTATGAGACCATTATTTTAAAGTTATGTATTAAACAGTCTTATAACAGTAGTTTATTCACAGTTGATTTCTCAGGTGTTGCAGAAATATCTACCTCTTTCCGACTGTAACTGAAAATTAGTGAAAAAAGATGCAGTGCTCTATTTTTACAACTGACATTTTTCATGAAGATTAAAAAATGGATGAGGCAGTCTTATTTTGCTTTTCAAAGACATTTTATAGATTTTTCACAAATGTGGATCTTATTTTTGTGTACTCTGTTAAGGTTAAATAAATACATATGAAGTAATTAACAGTCCCTGTGCATTATTTACACTTTGTGTAAATGTGACTGTCAGCTGAGGGAGACTAAAGTGGGATTTGAGGAGGTGAGTGGCCCAGCTGGAAAAATGCACAAGGAGCTGCCATACTGTGAAACAGACTGCACCAGGAGCCGACATGGGGCGAAACAGCACTGTATTCTATTGCCACAAGGTGGTGTGTGCACCCCTTGGTGTAGTTGTCCTGCTTTTATCTATTTTCAGCCAGCACACGTGCAGTGTCATTTTCTTTGTTCATGAGGCTTACAGAACACCACTAGTGCATACATACTTCTTTCTTTGTTCTAAACTTATATAACCGGTGTACGCATACAATCACCATTTACTTTATACTACAAGCATGTTGTTGTGACTTTGGCCTTAGGCACCATGGCCTTACTCATTCAAGGACATCAACATTGACTTTAATTGTATAGAAAAAATCTAGGTGCAAAGATAATTGTAAGAAATGGTTTATCTCTCAGTTCTGTGAAACCTAAGTATTCACTGTACAAGCTAAATAGCAGGGGATGAAGGAGACCATGCCCTAACTGGTTGGCAGAAGTAATTTTATTCAGCCAGAGCCTGTTGGCACATTTTTTCCCTTTAAAGTAGGTGTTCTAGAAGATTGTCCATAATGTAATTTCTGGGCAGGCTTTAAAACACTGCAATGATGATGAATTTCTCTTGCCTTAGATGACCTTAGAAAAGGCTACTCATATACAGAATTTAAGGGTCCTTTTTCTGAAATAGTTGTTGGTAAGAAGAAGCCCTTCTAATCCTATGTAAGGAAGGAAGCAAATATTTATTTTTCAGCTGCTAAACCAGGAGAAATTTAGTATTTGTTTATACCGTTAAGGCACAAACTAAATGATACAGGGCAAGAGTAACATCATGGAAAATGCTGTTGGAGAATTCCAAGAATCACCTCCTTAACTGAAGCATCTAAAGTTAAAAACTTTTTACATCAAAGAACATTATCTAGAAAGAGAAAACTTTATTATATAGTGGGTGTGGATATTTATGAATCATATGGTAAGGTTATTCTATCCAGAGTATACAAAGAACTCTTAACAACAAAACACCAGAAAGGGAATATTTTTAAAAATTGGGAAAGGACTTGAATAGACATTTCTCCAAAGAAGGTATGTATTAAAGTTAGGTACAGGAAATGAAACTTCACCTTAGTAATTTAGGGAAATACAAATCAAAATCACCAAGTACCTCTTTATAGCAACTAGGCCATAATAATGAATACTAATGAACATGAGGCAAAATAAGGAGGTTAGGTTGTGGAGAAATTTGAGTTGTTGTAAATCATATAGGGGAAAGTAAAATGTGCAGCTGCTGTGGAAAAGAGTGGCTGTTCCTCAAAATTTAAACCAGAGGTGAGCTGATGTCACCAGAGAGCAAGATAGGTCTTTCTTGGCATTTCTTCCCCTCACTATGAAGACAGTTAAGAATCATTCATGAACAAGAGACCATGGAGAGAAACCTAGACGTGGGATATGATGCTAAAGCACACCCCTGAGCTTCAGAGACCAAGCCAGCCCACATTAGAAGGATAAGAGGAACCACTACCCCAGGTCAGTGCAGCACCATGCTAAGGGGTTCCTCTTAGCCTCTTGTTTGTTCCTCCATTGGGAAGAGAGAACTCAGAAGGATCAACCAGCACCATCCTCAGCATTTTGGTTTGCTTTGTAGGAGACTGCAAACTGATCTTCCACCACAGGGAATGTAGGGGAATTAAGAGGGCATAACAATAGAGAATTTGTCTGTGATGGAAAAGGGGGCAGGGACTTGCGGTAACCAGCACATGACTCTTGGAAGACTGAGTTCATGCCTGCAGTGTCCAATTAAAATCCCAACATGGTTTGCTCATCTGCAGAAGCATGCTGGGGCACATTCTGAGCAGGGAACATGGTGGGATGCAAATGTACGACTGGGTCTGCAAATTAATTTTGACTGCCTTAGATAACAGTTTGTCCATGTCTGGTCAAGGTGTTGAGTCACAGCCCCACCCACCTTGAAGACTGACTTCCAGTCCCATCTGACCAGAAGGCCTGGCATAAAACACCTTGAAGTTATGTGGCACAGCAGCAATGTAGCTGAGAGAAAGGCAGAAAAAATGGATAATTTGGAGAACAAAGCTAGTGGCCCATTTTGGCCAGAGAGCCTGGGTGCTGGTTGGCTTCAGTTAAGACAACAATCAGAGCCTTACTGGTTTTAGAGCTGCTTCTCCCACTGCACCTAGGTAGCGAATCTTATATATAGTCCCACTCATGGTAGAATGAAGCCCTAAGCCTATACAACCCAGGAATCAAACCAGAGCACACAGGAAGCTGCAAACCCCATTCAACAGTCTATCTACAGGGGTACTTGAGCAGACAGCACAGCCTGTGCCTTCCCCCACCCAAAACACAAAACTGATGGCCTCCCCTGACCAGGGAATTTAAAACACATGAAGACCCAAATGGGTCCCCAAACAATGTGCCATGGGGAGACTCTGGGATGCATCCTGCTGTCCTGTTGGCAAAGGAGTGATAACCCATAGCCCCATCTACTGTTGAATAAAGTACCCAGTCCCAACCACCTAGTAAGACTTAACAGGTAATCCAGGCAATTATGCAGCCTGTCTGAAAGCCTCATAGTGAGCCAAACCAACAGTCAATGGCACATCCTCCTATATTTCTATCCTTCAAAGATTGAACACTTGCTCCTCACCAGAATAAATTATGATAGAAAGCCCCACCTGCTCAAGGCCATTAACAGCAGACACACTAAGGGATCTCAACTGAGCTGATTGGTGAAAAACTGTTTCTGCCAAAGAAAATCTGTAATGTCTGCAAGGGGAATTTCATAATTCAGATGTGCAGACACCAACTTAAGGAATCAAGAATCATTTTTTAAAAGTAAATATCACACCACCAAAGGAACCTAATAAAACTGTAATAACTGACCCTAAAGAAACGGAGATCTATGAAATATCAGACAAAGAATAAGAAATAATTCTAAGGAAGTTTAGTGAACTACATGAAAACACACACTGACAATTGAATAAAATTGGGAAAATATCACATGAATAAAACAAGAAGTTCAACAAACCATCAAAGAAACCAAACAAATCAGACAGTTGAAAAATAAAATAACTGAACTGAAGAATTCAGTAGAGATTTTAAAAGCAGGCCCAGCCATGGAGAATAAATGACCCGGAAGATAGACTATTTGAAATTATCCAGTCACAGGAAGAAAAAGAAAAAAATTATATATTGAAAAGACAAAAGAAACTACAGGAATTATGAAACACAATGAAAAGCAGCAGAAGTCTCTACTTATCAATACATAGAAATAGAATGGTTGAATGAATAAAGACACAAGCTCCAACAACACAATGCATTAAAGAGACAGACTGAGAGTGAAGATATGGAAAAAGACATTTGAAGCAAATGGTACAAAAATCAAGAAAAGGAAAAAGGAGGAGGAGCAAGACAAAGGCTTGGGAAGGAAGAAGAGGAGGAGGCAGAAAGAAGGGTTAAATATACTTATGTCAGATAAAAAAAGACTTTAGAGACAAACAAGGGCATTATGTAATGTAAAGGGGATCAATCTACTAAGAAGATAGAATATTACAAATATTTATGCAGCCAACACCTGAATATACATGGGACATCTGGGTATATAAACCAAAACTAACAGCAAAAGGAGAAATGAACAGCAATACAGTAATAGTTGGGGACATTAATATCTCATTGTCACCAATGGATTGATTATTCAGAGAGAAAACCAATAAAGAAACAGCAAATTTGAAGAACTCTATATATCAAGTGGGTCTGACACATTACCAAATATTTCTACCCAAAACCATCAGAATACAAATTCTCAAGCTCACATGGAACATTTTTGAGCATAGACCACATATTAGGCAACAAAACAAGTCTTAGAAAATTCAAGAAGATTGAAATCATACCAAGTAACTTCTCTGACCACCATACCATAAAACCAGAAATCAATAACAAGAAGAAATCTGGAAAATTCATGGACACATGGAAACTAAACAACACTCTCCCTCCAAAAACTAGTGGGCAAAAAAGAAATTAAAAATGAAATCGAAAAGTTTCTTGGGACACACAAAAAAATAGAACCACAACATACAAAAACAGAACCACAGACGAGTTGGTAAACAACTGTATACCAACAAAATAGACAGCCTAGAAGTAATGGAATAATTCTTAGAAATATGCAGCTTACTAAGACTGAATCAGGAAGAAACTGAAAATCAGAATAGACCAGTTACTAATAAAGAGATTGAGTCAGAAATAAATGTCTTCCAATGGAGAAAAGCTCAGGATCACATGGCTTCACTGGTGAATTTTACCAAACACTTGAAGAATTACCACCACGTCTTTCTCAAAATATTTTTAAAAATTGAAGAGGATGGACCACACCCAAACTCATTCAAGAAGACCAAATTTATCGTGGTGCCTAAACAAGAAAAAGGACACTAGTAGAAAATATAACTACTGGCCATATCCCTGATGAATACAGATGCAAAAATTCTCAATAAAATAACTGCAAATCAAGTTCAGAAACATATTAAAGGAATAATTTACCACAATCAGCTGGAGTTTATCACTGGTTTGGATGGTTCAACAAGCACAACTCAATCCATGTGATATATCCCACTAATGGAATGAAAGAAAAGAAACATATGATCATTTTAACAGATGCAGACAAAATTCAACATCCATTAACAGTCGTCATCGTCATCATCATCACCACCACCACCACCATCATCATCATCATCATCATTATCATCATCACTACTCTTAAATTAGTCACAGAAGAAACATTTTGCAACATAATAATGGCCATTTAAGACAAGCCCATAGCTGACATAATACTCAATGGTGAAAGGTTGAAAAGCTTCCTCTAAGATCAGAAAAAATATAAGGATGCCCACTCTCACCACGTTTATTCAGAATAGTACAGGAAGTCCTAATTAGAGCACTCAGGCAATAAAGGGAAATTAAATGTATCATAATTAGAAGGGAAGAAGAAAAATGTGTCTCTATTTGCAGATTATATGGCTTTACATACACAAAGTTCTAAAGACTCAACAAAAAGCTGTTAAAGCCAATCAATTGAGTTCTTCAAATTTGCTGTTTCTTTATTGGTTCTCTGAATAATCAATCCATTGCTGGGAGTGGGGAAACAACAGGAAACAAAATTAACATGCAAAAATCAGGAGCATTCTGTATACTAACAATAAAATTGCTGCACAAGAAATAAATTTATCACATTTACAACAGCATCAAAAATAATAAAATACTTAGGAATAAATTTAACTAAGGAAGTGAAAAATCTGTATGCTAAATAGTGCAAGACATTGATGAAAAAATAAAAGCAGTCACAAATAAATGAAAAGGTATCCTGTATTTATAAACTGGAAGGATTCATATTGTTAAAATGTCAGTATTACCAAAAGTCAGGTAGGGATTCAATGCAATCCTGATCAAGATGAATGGCATTTATTTTCCAGAAGTAGAAAAAGCACTTCAAAAATTTGTATGTAACTACAAAAGACCCCATATAGCCAAAGAGATCCTAAGAAAGTAGAACAAAGGAGGAGGTATCACATTTCTAATTTCAAGCTGAAATATGAAGCTACATGGTCCTAAAAGCAGTGTGGTGCTGACTTGAAAATAGAAAATGGAACAGAATTGAAGGTAAAGAAATAAACCTAAGCATCTCTAGTCAACTAATATTTGACAAAGAAGGCAAGAATATTCAAGAGATTGAAGTCAATTTCTTTAATGACTGCTGCTGGAATAATTGGATATTGACATGTACAGGAATGAAACTAGACAACATATCTTACATCACTTACACAAGTTTACTCAAAATGAGTTGAAGATCTGAGTGCAGACTGGAAGCCATTAAATTCCTAGAGGAAAATCTGCAAATAAAGTTTCTTGACATGGGTCTTGATAATTTTTTGGATGTGACACCTACAGCACAGGCAACAAAATAAAAAATAAATGAGTCAAACTATACCAAACTAAAAACTTTTGTATGTCAAGAAGGAGAAAAAGCCAGTAAAGTGAAAAGAAACCTATGGAATGGGAAAAATTATTGTAAAACATATATCTGATAAAGGATTTGTATCCAAAATGTATAAAGAATTTCTTCAACTCAACAGCAAAAATAAATAATCTAAATTAACAAGTGGGCAAATACCTGAAAATACATTTCTCCAAAGATATATAAAAGCACAACAGATACATGAAAAGATGCTCACCATCACTAGTCATTAGGGAAATGTAAATTAAAACCCCAGTGAGCACACTTGGTAGGATGACCATCATAAAGAGACAGGAGATAGTAAATGCTGATAAGGATGTAGAGGGAAGGGAAAACTTGTATACTGTTGGTGGGAATGTAAATCTGTGCAGCCACTGTGGAAAATAGTATAGAGGACCCTCAAAAAAGTTAAAATCAGAACTACCATATGACACAGCATTTCCACTTCTTGAAATATATCCAAAGGAAATGAAACCTTATTTCAAAAGATGGGTTTTCAGGGGAATTTATTCACTAGCTTCATTTTTGTGTCCTCCTCCAAACCCAAACTTTAGCATTTTAATTAGAAAGGCATGAATTTAAAAACCAAATTATTTGCAAGTGTGTACTTATATATCCAGCCACATATGCTATTTTTCAGTTATTATAAAAATTTTCCCCATAGATTTTTAGCATCAGTTAGAGGGAGTTATATCTCTGAAAGTGTTGGTTATTAACTAAATATTTTAGAAATATCAGGTACTTAATGATAATCATTAGAGAATTCTGTGTCATTGGAATGTCTTGTTTTCTTCTAGTATTCTTCAATCCTATGGCAATACTAGTTGAGAAATACAAGCAATATTGAGAATGAGAGGAGAATATGTTCATGTTTGTATACATTTATATGTTTATACATGTATATAGGGATTGCTCACCCACCTGACATGATAAACATAATGGATCCAACAATACTGAACTAAAGATTGCATTGTTAAAAAGGAAAGCATTAAATATTTGGTACAGTATGCATCTAAATATTTGAAATTTTTTTCATTACATATACTACTAGTAAATATTTTGTTTCCAAGATAGTCATGCAGGAAAAAATACTTTCAGCTCAGCACTTGCCATACTGTGTGGTGTTATCCTCAGATGAAAAATAATGCTAGGCTCCCTAGGTCTCCAACACAAGTCTAGTATGTCATCATTGTGTCCTCCATGAGTTAACTTAATAGAATGACCAAAAGCTTGGCTTCACATTTGCCATGTTATTCCTGATGTTTATTTTTTTTAATTTTAAAATTTAATTTTTGAGCATCTCTGCTTCACTTGAAGGGTTGTATCTCACGTGCTCAGTTATCCATCCCACGCCATTTTTTATTTGGAAAATTTCTTTATTTCAGGATGGGTAGTACTATGAATAAGCACTTGTATGCACTATGTATACTAAATGGTAACTGTTTGCTACATATCTTTCTTACCTCTGTGTCTATGATACACACACACACACAGACACACACACACTTGCTAAATCTTTTGAAAGTTGAGAACAAGATACCTCACTTTAAGTACTCTGGCTTACATCCTTGAAGTATATTAACATTCTCCTACATAACTATGATGTCATTTCTACTCCTAATACAATTTGACAATATCATACAGTTTTTCTGATCCATTTCTGTTAAAACAAACAACACATGGCCCTTAACATATGTGATTGTCAGTTAAATAGTCATGTATAATCACAGACATGCAAGGAAGATATCACATGACATGCAGCAGAATATTGGGATTGTACTCAGAGGAGAGAGAAGCAGCAGGAGCTTGGATGACAGGTTATTTAGTATCAAATGACACTTGATTTCTACAGAAAATATTAGTTTGAATAATTTCATGGGCTGACTGTGAGGTGAAATCTTAGGCTGAGCCAATGAGGGGATGTAGCTAGTCTGTTTGGTAGGGGAGCTACTGACATGGGGAGGCTTTCATGCTGGGTGGGCAGGAACAGGGGAACTCATGCTAAGCTTTTGAAATGTATGAAACTCAAAGGCACCAAAGCACTTGAAATTTAATACAATTAACTGCTAAGGTTTAGTGTAATAAGCATGTCATACACATTGCTGGTATGAACATTTGTGTAAAAACCTTTGTTTAAATTCATTTGTTTTTCATTTGTCCAGTTTTCAAATCTTTTTTTTTGTATAATTCTGGCTGAGTCATATGGAATACTGCATTTAACTTATTGACCAATGGCCAAGCTGGTTTCCAAAAGGATACACCATCGTACAGTCCCACTGCAATGTACAAGCATTTGACATTCTCAGCATCATCATCAACACGTTATTTTCTCTACTTAAAAAATTGACTGTCTAAGGATATGAAGGGATATTGTAGTTTTGGTGTACATTTTCCTGGTGACTGATGACACTGAACATATTTTCATCCTCTTATTAGCAATTTACTTATCTTTGAAGTAATGACTAAATGTTTGCCAATTTTTTTTACTGCTTTTTATCTTTTTGTCATTGATATGTTACAATCCTTTCTACACTCTAGTTATTAGACTGTATGGTACATGATTTGTAAATATTTTTTCCAGTTCTGTACATTGTCATTTCACTTTCATAATAACGTCTTTTCATGAACTTTTTTTACTTTGAGTGTATCCAGTATATCTTGCTATTGTTGCTTAGAGTGTTGGTGTCATATCAAAGAATTCTTTACAAATGAATGGAGAAGACTTACAACTATGTTTAAGTGTTTTATAGTTATACCACTTGCATATATGTCTTTGACCCATTTTGAGTTAATTTTTGAGTATGGTATGAAGTAAGGATCTCACTTTTTTTTTCTTCCCATATAGACACATACAGTTTCCCAACATTATCTGTTGAAGAGACCATCCTTTTCCAATTCAATGATCTTGGCATCCTTGTTAAAAATCAATCGCATGTAAATATACAAATTTGTTTCTAGACTCTCATTTCTGTGTCACTGGTCTAATGTCTATCTTTACAGCAGTGTTACAGTGGCTCTTGATTTATTTTAATCTCCAGTGGTATCAATTCTACAACTCTGTTCTTTTTTTTTTTTTAATATTCATACTTTTATTATTCAGGGCTCAATATATTTTGTGTAAATTTTAAGATCAGGTTTCCTAAATCTACATTTAAAATTTTCTACATGGATTTTAAAAATATAGACTGACTGACTTGTTTGTTTGTTTGCTTATTATTATTTGCTGTGAACCTGAGCAGTTTTAGGTTCACAGTAAAATCAAGCAGAAAGAAGACACAATCCCCATCTTCCCCTTACCTATCCATGCACAGCCTGCCCTGCCATAAATATACCCCTACCAGAGTGGTGTATTTTCTATAATTGATGAGCTCAGACTAATTCATCGTTATGACTCAAAGTACATAAATTACATTATAGTTCTGCATTTCATGTTTTTCAGGATTTGATAGGGATAGCATTGAATCTGAAGATTTCTTTGAAAATATTGCTATTTTAACAATATAAAATCTTCCATTCCATGAACAGAGGAGATCTTACTATTTACCTAAGTCTTCTTTGCCTTCTTTCAGCAACAATATTTAGTCTTCAGTTTATATGTCTTGCAATGCCTTGGCTAAATTTATTCTCGTATTTTTATGCTCTTGAAGGTGAACTTTACTCCTAAATTAAGTTTTGTGTTGCTGACTATTAGTATATAGAAAAACAAGTGATTTTTGCATGTGGATCTTGTATCCTGCAATTTGGCTAAACTTATTTATAAGCTCTTTACAGTTCCTTCATGCATTATTAAACATTTTCTATGTATAACATTAAGAAATACTCTACAAAGAAATAATGTTACTTTTTTCTTACCATATTAGGTTACTTTAGTTTTTTTAATGTGCATAATTTGTCTAGCTGAAATTTCCAGTTCGGTGTTTAATGGAAGTGGTAAAAAGTGGACCTCGTAGTCTTATTCTTGCTGTTGCAAAGAAGAGCCTTTTAAATCTGTCAGCTAGACAATGAAGGTAGTAGTAGCAGTGAGGTGATTTTTCTTGGCTTTTTTTTGTTTGTTTTTTAGTTTTGTTTCTGTTTTTAATAATGGTCTTTATCTTCTTGAGGAATTTCACTTATTTTCTACTCTTCTGAGTGTATTTTATAACTAAAAGATATTATGTATTTTCAAATTATTTTTCTGCCTCAGTTGAGATGAGCATGTATTTTTTAGTCACTTGTATTAATGTGGTAAATTAAATTGACAGATCTGTATTGACTTACTCTTTGAAATGTATAAATTCACCTTATAATGGTGTAAAAAATTCTTAATGTGCTACTAGCCTCAGTTTGCTAGTAACTTTTGATCTGCAGTAAGAAGAGATGTTGATCTGTAGTTTTCTTAACTTCTGAATTATTTTTCTGATGTAGATAATGAGGTTAAGCTGGTCTTGTAGAGTGAATTAGGAAGTGTTTTCTCCTCTTCCATTGTTGGAAAGCATTTGAGAACTAAAAACTGTGTGTGTGTGTGTGTGTGTGTGTGTGTAATTCACACTGAAGCCATCTGAATATGGGATTTTGTTGTTGTTATTGTTGTTAAAAGGTTTTTAGTGACTGTTACAATCTATTTGTTTTGAGTCTGTTCAAAGTTTCCATTTTTCCTGAGTCAGTGTTGGTGGCCTATGCCTTTCTAGGAAAGTGTTAATTTCACCAAAGTTGTCCTATTTGTTGCTGTATATTTATCTAGTCTTCTTTTATAATTATATGAAGCTAGTTTTTGCAAAGTCTATGAGAATGTCCCACTTTTACTTTTTAGTTCAGTAATTTGAATCTTCAATGTTTTTTCTATGTACTTAGGTCTAGCTAAATCTCACAAATTTTGATATTCTCAAGGAACCATCTTTTGGTTTTATTGTTTCTCTCTTTTCTTTTATGAATATTATCTCTTCATTGTTATCTAGGGAGTTACAATAAAAACTTTATTTTTATTCTTTGTATTAAAACCCACTATTGATGTATGATTGACATACATAACTGTACATAGTAAATGTAAAATTTTAATGAATTTGGTTATACATATGCACTCATGAAATTGTCACCACAGTCAAGGTCATAAATATATTCATCACCCCCAAACGTTCCCCCCAGCCAATTTATTAAAATTTTTTTGTGTGGTAACAAAACACATACTAAAAGATTCATGCTCTTATAAAATTTTAAGTATCTAATACAGTATTATTTACTATAGGCACTGGGTTTTACTATAAATCTCTACAATGTAATCATCTTGCATACCTGAAGCTTAGGAAATTTTGTGAATTAATTACCTCTCCACCTCTACTCTCTGCTTCTATGAACTTATTATTTTAGATTCCTGATAAAAATGGGATGATGCATTATTTGTCCTTCTGTGCCTGGCTTTTTTAGCTTAGTATAATTTCCTCCAAGTCCCTCAGTGTT
This sequence comes from Camelus ferus, assembly GCF_009834535.1. Classification (NCBI taxonomy): domain Eukaryota; kingdom Metazoa; phylum Chordata; class Mammalia; order Artiodactyla; family Camelidae; genus Camelus; species Camelus ferus. The sequence continues at coordinate 100,240,855 of NC_045732.1, read as the reverse complement.
GTAACAAGTGACAGGATTTTTTCAAAGGCTGAATAATAACAGTCCATTGTTTGCATATACTACATTTTAAAAATCCATTCATCTGTCTATGGATGATTTGGTTGTTTCTGTACCTTGGCTATTTAAAATAATGATTCAGGGAACATAGGTGTGTGGATATCTCTTTGAGATTTCCTGATTTCAACTCCTTTAGGTACATACGCAGAAGTGGGATTGATGATTATATAATTTTGATTTTTGAGGAACATCCACTGTTTTTCCAAAGGTACTCTGCCAGTTTGCATTCCCAAAATAGGGTACAGGTATTCCAGTAAGTATAAATGATATGTCATTGCAGTTTTGATTTGCATTTTCCTAATGACAAGTTTTGTTGGGTAACTTTTCAGTATACTTATTGGCCTTTGTATGTCTCCATTAGAGAAATCTTTTCACGTCATGTGATCATTAAATTTAAGATTACTGTTACATATATTTTTGCTATTGAGTTTTATGAGTCCCTTATGTGTTTTAGATATTAACCCTTTATCAGGTATATGGTTTGCAAAAATTTCTCTCATTTCTTTAGGTTTACTTTTCATTTTGATTGTTCTATTTTCTGTGCTGAGGCTTTTTAGTTTGATGTAATCCCACTTGTCTATTTTTGTTTTTTGTTTCCTGTGCTTTTGGTGTTATATCAAGAAACTGTTGAGAGGCCAAGGTGAGAGAGTAAGAAGACCCAGAGCTCACCTCCTGCCACAGACACATTAACTTTTCTAACTATTCAGAGAGAAAAAGTTGATGAGAAAAACAAAAAGATTAGAAGAAAACATCTTCCACAGCCAAAGGTGAAAAGAAGAAATCACAATGAATGTGTAGGAGACATGTAGACATGCTATAGTCAAAACCAATACCCTTGTGTGGGTGACCCATGATTGGGAGGATAACTATAATTTCAGAGATTCACCCCAAGGACAGAGGAGTTCAAGCTCCAAACTGGGATCCTCAGCCCAGGGGTCCTGCACCAGGAAGATAAGCTTACAGAATTTTGGCTTTGAAGGCCAATGGGCCTTCATTTTGAAAGAGCCAGAGACTGTGGGAAATAGAGCCCTTTAATTCCTAAGGGGCTCAGACAAAATTTTACATGCTCTAGAACCTAGGCCAGAAGCAGTATTTGGAAATAGCCCAGGGTCTTTTGGTTTCTGTTTGTACAGAATACCTTTTAGAATCCTTTCAGTTTTACTCTATGGGTCTTCTTACATCTGAAGTGAATCTCTTGTAGGTAGCATATAGATGGGTCTTATTTTTGTATCCATTTAATAACTCTTTGTCTTTAAAAATATTTTATTAAATTATATTGACATACAATACCATGCCTTTTTCAAGGATACAGAATAGTGACTCAACAGCTCATGTCTTATTTGAGAATTTAACTCATATACATTTAATGTAATTATTGATATGTGTGTGGTTATTGCCATTTTGTTTATTATGTTCTGGAAGTTTTTATAGTACCTCTCAGCTTGTAGATTCTTCTTGATTTGATACTTTTTTCTTTGAGCGCTTTGAATATATTGTTCTACTCCCTTCTGGCCTTCAAAGTTTCTGCTAAAAAAAAAAAAAACTGCTAATACTTTTCTTTTTCTTTTTCTTTTTCTTTTTTTTCTTAATATTTTTTATTGATTTATAATCCCTTTACAATGCTGTGCCAAATTCCAGTGCAGAGCACAATCCTTCAGCTATACATGAACTTACATACATTCATTTTCACATTTCTTTTTCTGTGAGCTACCATAAGATCTTGTTTATATTTCCCTGTGCTATACAGTATAATCTTGTTATCTATTCTACAATTTTGAAATCCCAGTCTACCTCTTCCAACCCCTGCCCCCTTGGCAACCACAAGTTTGTGTTCTATGTCTGTGAGTCTATTTCTGTTTTGTATTTATACTTTGTTCGTTTGTTTGTTTTAGATTCCACATGTGCATGATCTCATATGGTATTTTTCTTTCTCTTTCTGGCTTACTTCACTTAAAGTGACATTCTCCAGGTGCAACCATGTTGCTGCAAATGGCGTTATGTTGTCGGTTTTTATGGCTGAGTAGTATTCCATTGTATAAATATACCACGTCTTCTTTACCCAGTCATCTGTTGATGGACATTTGGGCTGTGTCCGTGTCTTGGCTATTGTAAATAATGCTTCCATGAACATTGGGGTGCAGGTGCCATCCTGAAGTAGGATTCATTCTGGATATATTCTCAGGAGTGGGATTCCTGGGTCATATGGTAAGTCTATTCCTAGTCTTTTGAGGAATCTCCATACTGTTTTCCACAGTGGCTACACCAAACTGCATTCCCACCAGCAGTGAAGGAGTGTTCCCTTTTCTCCACAGCCCCTCCAGCATTTGTCATTTGTGGATTTTTGATGATGGCCATTCTGACTGGTGTGAGATGATACCTCATTGTAGTTTTGATTTGCATTCCTCTGATAATTAGTGATATTGAGCATTTTTTTCATGTGCCTATTGATCATTTGTATGTCTTCCTTGGAGAATTGCTTGTTTAGGTCTTCTGCCCATTTTTGGATTGCGTTGTTTATTTTTTTCTTATTGAGTCATATGAGCTGCTTATATACTCTGGAGATCAAGCCTTTGTTGGTTTCATTTGCAAAAATTTTCTCCCACTTGTAGGTTGTCTTTTTCTTTTACTTGTGGTTTCCTTTGCTGTGCAGAAGCTTGTAAGTTTCATCAGGTCCCATTTGTTTATTCTTGCTTTTATTTCTTCTAGGAGAAAAGTTTTGAGATGTATGTCAGATAATGTTTTGCCTACATTTTCCTCTAGGGGGTTTATTGTATCTTGTCTTATGTTTAAGTCTTTGATCCATTTTGAGTTTATTTTTGTGTGTGGTTTAAGGGAGTGTTCTAGCTTCATTGTTTTACATGCTGCTGTCCAGTTTTCCCAACACCATTTGCTGAAGAGACTGCATTTATTCCATTGTATGTTCTTGCCTCCTTTGTCAAAGACTAGTTGACCAAAAGTTTGTGGGTTCATTTCTGGGCTCTCTATTCTGTTGCATTGGTCCATATGTCTGCTTTTGTACCAATACCATGATGTCTTGATTACTGTAGCTCTGTAGTATTGTCTGAAGTCTTGGGAGAGATATTCCTCCAGCCTCTTTCTTATTCTTCAGTAATGCTGTGGCAATTCTAGGTCTTTGATGGTTCCATATAAATTTTATTATGATTTGTTCTAGTTCTATGAAATATGTCCTGAGTAATTTGATAGGGATTGCATTAAATCTGTAGATTGCCTTGGGCAGTGTGACCATTTTAAAAATGTTGATTCTTCCAATCCAAGTGCATGGGATATCTTTCCATTTTTTAAAGTATTCTTTAATTTCCTTCATCAGTGTTTTATAGTTTTCCATGTATAATTCTCTCACCTCCTTGGTTAGATTTATTCCCAGATATTTTATTACTTTGGGGCTATTTTAAAGGGGATTGTTTCTTTACTTTCTTTTTTCTGTTGATTCATCATTAATGTAAGGAAATGCAACTGATTTTTGAACGTTAATCTTGTAACCTGCTATCTTGCAGAATTCTTCAATCAGCTGTAGTAGTTTTTGTGTGGACCTTTTAGGGTTTTCTATATATAGTAACATGTTACCAGCGTATAGTGACATTTTTACCTCTTCTTTTCCAATGTGGATCCCTTTTATTTCTCTCTCTTTTCTGATTGCTGTGGCTAGACTTCCAAGACTATGTTGAATAGGAGTGGTGATAGTGGGCATCCTTATTTTGTCCCAGATTTTACTGGGAAGTTTTGAGGTTTTCCACTGTTGAGTACTGTACTTATGTAAGTTTGTCATATATAGCTTTTATTATGTTGAGATATGTTCCCTTTATACCCACTTTGGTGAGGTTTTTGTCATAAATGGGTGTTGAATTTTATCAAATGCTTTTTCTGCATCTATTGAGATGATCATGTGGTTTTTGTCCTTTCTCTTTTTGATGTGATGTATTACATTGATTGATTTGCATATGTTGAACCACTCTTGTGTCCCTGGGATGAACCCAGCTTGATCTTGGTGTATGATCTTTTTTATGTGCTGTTGAATTCTATTTGCTAATATTTTGCTGAGGATTTTTGCATCTATGTTCATCAGTGATATTGGATAATGCTCTTTTTTGGTAGTGTCTTTGCCTGGTTTTGGTATCAGGGTGATGGTGGCTTCATAGAATGAGTTTGGGAGTATTCCCTCCTTTTCAATCTTCTGGAAGAGTTTGAGAAGGACTGGTATGAGTTCTTCTTTGTATGTTTGGTAGAATTCCCCAGTGAAGCCATCTGGTCCTGGACTTTTATTTGTAGGGAGTTTTTTTATTGCTATTTTGATTTCATTCCTAGTGATTGGTTTGTTCAACTGGTCAGTTTCATCTTGATTCAGCCTTGGTGGACTGTATGTTTCCAGAAACTCGTCTATCTCCTCTAGGTTATCCAGTTTGGTTCCATATAGTTTTTCATAATATTCTCATATGATATTCTGTATTTCTATTTTATTTATTGTAATTTCTCCATTATCCTTCCTTATTTTGCTAATTTGTGCTCTCTCTTTTTTCTTCTTTGTGAGTTTGGCCAGAGGTTTGTCAATTTTATTTACTTTTTCAGAAAACTAGCTCTTGGTTTGATTGATTTTTTCTATGGTCTTTTTAATCTGTATTTTATTTATTTCCTCCCTAGTCTTTATAATTTTCTTCCTTCTGCTGCCTTTTGGTTTTTTTTGTTCTTCTTTTTCTGGTTCATTCAGTTTGTGGGTTAAATTGTTTATTTGAGATTGTTCTTCTTTTTTGAGGAAGGCCTGTATCACTATAAACTTCCCTCTTAGCACTGCCTTTGCTGTGTCCCATAAATTTTGTGTGGTTGTGTTTTCATTTTCATTTATCTCAAGGTATGTCTTACTTTCAACTTTGATTTCTTCATTGACCCATTGGTTTTTTAATAGCATAGTGTTTAATCTCCATGCTTTCCTTTTGTTCTCCTTTGTTTCTCTGTAGTTGATTTCTAGTTTCTTGGCATTGTGGTCAGTAAAGATGCTTGAGATAATTTCTGTCTTCTAAAATTTCTGAGGTTTCTTTTATGCCCACGTACATGATCAATCCTGGAAAATGTTCCATGTGCACTTGAAAAGAATGTATATCCTATTGGGGGGGGTGTAGTGCTCTGAAAATATCCACCAAATCTAATTTTTCTGTTGTTTATTTAATTTCTCTGTTGCCTTATTTATTTTCTGTCTGAAAGAACTGTCTAGTGATGTTAATGCAGTGTTAAAATCTCCAACTATGATTGTATTCCCATCAGTATCCCCCTTTATCTCTATTAGTAATTGTTTTATGTACTTAGGTGCTCCTATATTGGGTGCATATATATTAAGCTAATGGTTTTCTGAAAGTTCCTTTGTAGGTAACAAGTAGTATTTCTCTTGATGATTTTAACATTCTCTCCTTGTCTTTAACTTTTGACAATTCAACTGTTAAAAATTAGTTTAAAAAAAGAATGTCTTGTTGTGGGTCTTATAGGGCTTTCTTATTTTGAACTCCCTGGGATTCATGGATCTCAATATGTGTTCCCTTCCCAGGGTGAGAAAGTTTTCATTATTTTTTCAAATAATATTTCTGCCTCTTTCTTTCCCTCTTCTTTCTCTGGAAGCTCTATGATGTAAATATTAGATTTATGTATTCCCGTAAGTCTGTTAAATTATTTTCACTCTTCCCTTCAGTCTTTCTCCCCCTCCCTCCCTTCTTTCCTTTTTCTTCCTTCCTACTTTCATTCCCTTTTTTTGTTTGTTTGTTTGTTTGATTGATTGGGCAAGTCCCACTACCTTTTCTTTGGGTTGATAGATTTTTTTTCTGCTTCATCTAACCTTTATTGAAAAAAAAATCTAGTGTATTTTTAGTTTTGTTACTGAATTGTCTAACTCTGTGACTTCTCTTTACTACTTTCTTATATTTTCAATTGCTTTGTTGAAGTTCTCATTGTGTTTATCTATTCTTCACCCCAGTTTGGTGGTCACTTTTATGACTGCTAGTTTCAACTTTTTAAATTACTTATCTCCATTCTATTGTTTTTTGTTTTTTATTCCCTGAACTTTTATCTTGCCCAATCATTTGGAATTCAAGTATAATACAAAATAAAATCATCAAACCGCAATAGGAGATATCAAAAGAAGAAGTAATGGAAGAAAAAGAAACAAGTAATAAAATGGCAATATACACATGTCTATTAATAATTACTTTAAATGTCAGTGGACTAAAGGCATCTATCAAAAGACTAAAGGCTGATTGGATAAAAAGAAAAACCAAGACCCTTTAATATACTGCCTAAAAGATACTCAGTTCAGAGCTAAAGACACACAGACTGAAAGTGAAGAAATGGAAAAATATTTCATGCTAATGGAAGCAATAGGAAAGTGGGGATAGTATTACTCTTCAGACAAAATAAACTTTAAGGCAAAAACCACAACAAATAACAATGGAGAGCATCATATAATGATAGAGGGTCAAGGGGAGAGTATTACACTCATTAAAATATAGGTACCAAATACAGAAGCAACTAAATACATAAAGCAAATAATAATAAAAGTTGACAAAAAGGGTACTTTTAATATCCCACCAACATCAATGGGCAGATCATCCAAACAGAAAATCAATAAAAGCAACAATGGTCTTAAATGGCACAATAGAACAGTTGTACTTAAGTGATATCTACAGGACATTGCATTTCAGAATAGTACAATATACATTCTTTTCAAGTGCATTTGGAAAATTCTCTAGTATAGGTCACAGAGCAGGTTACAAAAGAAGCCTCAACAAATTTAAGAGGACAAAAATCATATCAAGCATTCTTTCCTTGCACAAAGATATGAAACTAGAAACTAAGTACAAAGAGAAAAATGGGGAAAGAACTAACATGTAGAGATGAAACAACATTCTATTAGAAAACCAGTGGGTCAGTGTTGAAGTCAAAGAGTAAATCACAAAATACACTGAGAAAAATGAAATTGGAAACACAAACTTCCACAATTTATGGGATGTCAATGGCAGTTCCAAGAAGAGTGTTCATAGCAATACAAGCCTTCCTTAAGAAACAAGAAAAATCTCAAATAAACTACCTAGCCTACCATCTAAAAGAATTGGAAAAAGAGGGACAAACAAAGCCCAAAGTCAGTAGAAGGTAGGAAACAATAAAAATCAGAGATAAAATAAGTAAAATAGAGATCGATAAAACAGTGGAAAAGATCAATAAAACCAAGAGATTTTTTGAAAAGAAAATGAAATGGTAAACCTTTAGTCAGACTCACCAAGGAAAAAAGAGAAATGACCCAAAATAAGAAATGAAAGAAGTATATAAACATCTGATACCATAGAGACACAAAAAAGTCATAAGAGAATATCACAAAAAGTTTTGAGCCAACAAATTGGACAACCTGGATGAAATGGACTTATTTATAGAATCATATAGTCTGCCAAGACAGAGTCAAGAAGAAACAGACCATTTGAACAGACTGATCGCTATATGTGAAATTAAATATGTTATTTTAAAAAACTTTTAGTAAACATGTGCAGGACCAAATTCAAAGGAGAATTCTTGCCAACATATAATAAAGAACTAATTCTATTTTTCGCAAACTATCCCAAAACACTAAAGAGGTGTGAACATGCACAAATTCATTCTATGAGACCATAATTAGCCTGAAACCAAAAGCATACAAAGACACTATAAAATGAGAAAATTATAGGCCAATATCTTTCATAAATATAGATGCAAAACTCCTCCATGAAATGTTAGCAAACCAAATCCAACAATGTATAAAAAAGATCATACATTTTGATCAAGTTGGATTCAGGCCAGGGTCACAAGGATGGTTCAGCAATGACAAATTATCATATTGACAAAAGGAAGATTAAAAATCACATGGTGATTTCAATGGACAAAGAAAAAACATTTGACAAATGTTAACACCCATTCCTGATTGGGGAAAATAAAAACTCAGCTAAACGGGCATAGAAGGAATCTATCTCAACATCGTCATAGCCAGTTAAGACAAATGCACAACCAACATTATACTCAATGTTGAAAAGTTGAAAGACTTCCTGTTAAATTCAGGAACAACACAGCGATGCCCACTCTTTCCATTTCTACTCAACATATTATTCGAAGTTCTAGCAACAGCAATCAGACAAGAAAAAAGAAATAAAACATACCCAAATCGGAGTGGAAGAAGCAAAACTGTTGCTAAAAATATGAAATGTTGGTAAGCATGTATAGAAAAGAAAACTCTTGTATGTTGTTGGTGGGAAGGTAAATTAGAGCATACACTATTAAAAACATTATGTAGTTAATTTCTTCAAAAAATCAAAAGTAGAATTACCTTATGATCCGGCAACTTCACTTAGTATTTACCTGAAGAAAACAATAACACTAACTCAGAAGAAAATATGCACCCTTATGTTGATTGCAGCATTTGTTGGTAATAGATAAGATATGGAAATGATGTACATGTCCTCAATGGATAATGGTTAAGTATAAATTTATACTTTCATATGTATAAAATAATATTTAGCTATAAAAAAAAGAAGTAAATAATGACAACTTGACATGGGTGAAACCTGAGGGCATTATGCAAGTGAAACAAGACAGAGAAAGACCACTTCTGTATGATAACACCTGTATATGAAATCTAAAACTTTATATAGATATGTTCCTCATATATACTGAAAAAATTCTTACAAATATCAATGTGTGTGGTATGGGCAAAATGGATAAAAGATATCAAAAGGTACAAATTTAATTATAAAATAAATAAGTCATGGGGATGTAATATACATAATCATGATTTAGTAATACTCTATTGAATATTGAATGTTTCTGAGTTATTAGACCTTCAAGGTTCTGATCATAAAAGGAAGAAAAAGAAAAAAAAAACATTGTAAACCTGTTATGGTAATGGATTTCAACCTGATTATTGTGATAAGCATTTTGCAATATATACAAACACTGAATCATTATGTTGTACACATGAAAACAATGTGTCAATTATATAACAAAAACAACCAAAAAAACTGAAGCTGTCAGAATGGATAAATGGGGAGAAAAGTGCAAAGTTGTATCTTATCTAGAGGAAATCAACTTTAAAAATTAACATATACATTAAAAGCAAAGGAATGAGAAAAATATATCATGTTAACTTGAATCAAAAGGATGCCAGATAGCTATTTTAATTTCAGACAAAGCTGATTTCTGAGCAAGAAAAATTATCAAATGGGCAGAAGACCTAAATAAGCAGTTCTCCAAGGAAGACATACAAATGATCGATATCACTAATCATCAGAGAAATGCAAATCAAAACTACAATGAGGTATTATCTCACACCAGTCAATAAGGCCATCATTCAGAAATCCACAAATGACAAATGCTGGAGGGGCTGTGGAGAAAAGGGAACACTCCTTCACTGCTGGTGGGAATGCAGTTTGGTGTAGCCACTGTGGAAAACAGTATGGAGATTCCTCAAAAGACTAGGAATAGACTTACCATATGACCCAGGAATCCCACTCCTGAGAATATATCCAGAAGGAACCCTACTTCAGGATGGCACCTGCACCCCAATGTTCATGGAAGCATTATTTACAATAGCCAAGACACGGACACAGCCCAAATGTCCATCAACAGATGACTGGGTAAAGAAGACGTGGTATATTTATACAATGGAATACTACTCAGCCATAAAAACCGACAACATAACGCCATTTGCAGCAACATGGATGCACCTGGAGAATGTCACTTTAAGTGAAGTAAGCCAGAAAGAGAAAGAAAAATACCATATGAGATCATTCACATGTGGAATCTAAAACAAACAAAGTATAAATACAAAACAGAAATAGACTCACAGACATAGAACACAAACTTGTGGTTGCCAAGGGGGCAGGGGTTGGGAAGAGGTAGACTGGGATTTCAAAATTGTAGAATAGATAACAAGATTATACTGTATAGCACAGGGAAATATATACAAGATCTTATGGTAGCTCCCAGAGAAAAAATATGACAATGAATATATATTAGTTCATGTATAACTGAAAAATTTTGCTTTACACTGGAATTTGACACAACATTGTAAAATGATTATAAATCAATTAAAAATGTTAAAAAAAAAAGAATTAATAGTAGCACTACATAACAATAAATGGATCAGCACTCCTTGACAACTTAAAAATCCTTTCTGTGTAATTCACCTAAAGATGGCAGACTAGAAGGACACTCATAGCTCACCCTCTCCCACAAATACACCAAAACTCACATCCACGGACCCACTCAGCCAACCAGAGCACCTGCCAAACTCCAACAGAACATCACCCTCTTCAAAAGACAAAGATGCCAAAAATCTGGTAGGAGAAAAGGGAAAAAGAAAGGAAGAAAAGGCAAAACAGTGCAGGACAGGTCCCATGGGGAGGGATTGGCAAAGGAGGAATAGCGCTCATTTGCTGGGTCTCCCCTTGTCCGACAGAAATGTCAGTGGGATGGAGAGGGAGCCTCTAAGTCTCGGATCTGTATGAGCACCCCTTTGCTGACAGAACTAAGTTAAATGGGCACAAAGTTTCCCTGCAACACCCAGCCCAAGATGCAAGCCTGAAGCTGGGGGATGGGACAGGCTGCCCTAGCTGGGTGGAGGACTGGGGTGGCTGCACTGAGGCAGTCCCAGGGGACTGCAGGGTGCTGTGTGCTCTGGATGTGTGGGTACCCAGGGCAGAACAACCTGGGCCCTCCATAAAACAACACAGCTGATGAGTCCTGTGGGAAATGGTCCCATTCCCCCTTCTCTGGAAACCCACGGAAGGTTTTTGGGTGAAGAGAGGTGGGGCTCAGGCACAGCCATTATATCCTTCTGTGCTTAGCACCCAGGCGGGGCTGTGTGGAAACCTGAATCTGTACCTAAGTGTTTAGCAGCCTCTAAAGCCAGACCGAGACTAGTTTACAGCCTGAGGCAGCTAGGATCTTTCTGCCCTGGTATCTCAGAGAACCCGCACTGCCAAGACAACCAAGGAGCTGAGTTTGGGCATGGAGCAGGGGGTGGGTCTGTTCCATGGTCTTCCCCAAGCCAGCCTACTAAGCATGGACCCAAGGCAGAATGGGCAGCTGCATAGCGCAGCAGAGCTACCAGCACCAGGAGAGGATAGGTGGACACCTGCCTTCCTGCAGGAATGCAGCACCCAACTGTGGTGCTGGGAGGGGGCACAATCTGCTTGCCAACAGCCACTGGGAGCAGCACAGATGAGGCCACCAATGGAGGGTCTCTGGAAACAGCAAGCTGAGTTTGTGAAACAGGGTAAAGACAGAAAGACCTCTTGATAAAATTAAGAGTGCACAGTCTCCAGGAGAACACATCTCTTTTTTTTTTTTTTAATCTTTTTTAATCTGTGTTATTTTCTATTACCTTTTTAATTTTTACTTTTTAAACAATTATATATGCTTCCAGTTTTAATCACTTTAAAATTTTTCTTTTAAAATATTTTTATTGTTATTTTTGAAAAATTCACATCATTTCATTTTTATTTCTCTTGGTTTTGATTATACACAGGTTTCAAATTTTTTTTCCTCTTTTCCCCTTTTATAAAGTTTTCAAAAGACGTCTCAACCCAATTGGCATTCTGCTTCAACTTGCTTTCCTACTATTGATTATATGCTCTTTTCAAACCTTTTTTTCTCCCTTCTTTCAAAATTTTCTTTTTACCTTTTTTAATCTGTTCTATTTTCTATCACCTATTTTATTCTTACTTACTAAACAATTGTGTATGCTTCCAGTTTTAATCCCTTTAAAATTTTTCTTTTAAAATATTTTTATTATTATTATTTTTAAAAATTGACCTGATTTCATTTTCATTTCTCTTGGTTTCGATCTCCTGTTATTGATTATACACAGGTTTCAAATATGATTTTTTTGTCTTTTTTCCTTTTTTTAAGGTTTTTAAAATGACGTCTCAACTCAATTGCTAGGTCTGCTTCAACTTGCTCTTCTATTATTGATTGTACACTGTTTTCAAACCTTGTTTTCTCCCTTCTTTTAAAATTCTCTTTCTGCCTGTTTTTTGTTTGTTTTTTTTTTAAATTTTTATTCCTGCATAGGCGTTAGGTAAATAAATAAACTCCTTAAGGACCACAATAGATAACTGATACTCTGTAAGCCACAGTGCTGGAGAGACATGAGCAAGACAAAGAAGCAGAGGAACCACTCTGAATTAAAAGATCAAGAGAAATTCCCTGAAAGAACAATCAATGAAATAGACATCGATGGCCTACTAGATCAAGATTTCAAAAAAGGAATGAACAAAGAACTGAAGGAACAAAAATAGATAGTGTTTAGGGATATAAAATATTTAAAAAATGAAACTGAAGCTGTAAAGAAGACCCAAGTAGAACTGGTAAACTCATTGGCTGAGATGAGAGCTTATCTAAAGGCTGTACAAAGCAGAGTAGATAATGCAATAAGAATGAATAAGTGATCTAGGAGGCAGGACAACAGAAAACACCCAATCAGAGCAGCTGAGAGAAAAATTAATGAAAACAATATAAGGAACCTATGGGATAATATGAAGCCTGCCAATCTATGCACAGTAGGGGTTCCAGAAGGGGAAGAAAGATCAAAGGAAATTGAAAATGTATTGGAAGAAATCATGACTGAAAACTTCTCAAACTTAAAGAAGAAATCAGATATCCAAGTACCAGAAGTTCAGAGGGTCCCAAACAGGAAGAACCCAAACAGACCCATACCAAGACATACCATAATCAAAATGGCCAGAGTCAAGGATAAAGAAATGACCCTAAAGGCAGCAAGAGAAAAGCAAAGAGTAAGTTACAAGGGAACCCCCATAAGGCTCTCAGCTGATTTCTCTACACAAACTCTACAGGCCAGAAGGGAGTGGCAAGATATATTCAAAGTCCTGAATGAAAAAAGCTGCAGCCTAGGATACTTTATCCAGCAAGGTTATCCTTTAGAATAGTAGGAGAGATAAAGAATTTCACAGACAAGCAAAAACTAAGAGTTTAGCAACACTACACCCATGCTAAAAGAAATATTGACAGGTCTACTCTAAATAGAAAAGAAGATGCAACAGAAGCAAGAAAATCATAAATGGAAAGGTGAAGACTACCATGAATTACAAATGGAATAAACATGAAATTGTAAAAGAAGACATCTAAATCATTAAGAATGGGAGAGGGAAACAAGAAAATATAGATCTTTTTCTTTCTTTTTTAAATTTTTTGTTCTTGGTAGGATGGGTTTGAGATTATATTACTATCTGTTTAATACAAGCAGTTATAGTAATGGGTTAATAGACTTTTAAAAAGGGTAACCACAAGTCAAAAACTTATGAGTGAGTCACAAAAACTAAATAAAATCCAAGATAATACAAAGGAAAATTATCAAATCACAAAAGGAAGAAGAAAGAAACAAAGAGGAAATACAAAATCAACTGCAAAAATAAGTTCAAAATGTCAATAAATACACATCTATAACTTTAGATGGAGTATATTTCTATAGAAATATTGAGTCAGTATGCTGAACACCTGAAACTAACAGAATTGTGAATCAATTATATTTAAGTAAATATGTTAATTAATTAATTAATTCTCCCATTTGTGAAAACATGTAGATTTCTTGAGGGCTTTATACTAAGCAAAATAATTCAGACAGAGGAAGACAAACACTTTATAATCACATTTATATTGTGAGTCTAATCAAGTTGAACAATGAAACAAAGTAGAATGGTTGTTACCAGGCACTACTGATACTAGAAATGATGATGTTGGTCAAAGTTACCATCTTTTAGTTATAATATGAATAATCTCTGGGGATCTAATATATAACATTGTGATTACAATTAACAAGACTGTATAATATACTTAATAGTTGCTAAGAGAGTAGATCTTAAATGTTCTCGCTTCAAATAATTGTATTTAGTAGAAGTGATGAATGTGTTAACCAACCTTATTGTGATAATAATTTCACAATAATATGTGTATGAAATCATCACATTGTGCACATAAAACTTAACATAATGTCAAATATCTCTCATACCTTAACAAAGTTACAGGGGGTGGGTAGTTACTACTCCCAGAAAAATGTACAAACTTTAAAATATTCAGTACTTCTGTTAGTCTATCTTAGTGCTGATAATTGCCTTACTTTATTTTACTATGGACATGATGGCCTTTTGATGTCTGGAACTCACCCGGAGAAATATGAAAACAGTAATGAATTAATTATAAATATGTAGTGTTACTACTGTGTAATTTTTAAAAGTGTATAGTAGAGGTAAATGTAAAATTTTTTAAATAAATAAGAAATCCTGGGTACTAAAAGGAGACTACTCCTTTCTGCCTTTTCTTTCAAATTATATTCTTTAGAAAACTTGTAATTATGAATTCTTTATGTCTTTTTGAGATATGCAAATACTTTCAAAAACCAAAAGAAGCTCCTTGACAGCTTTGCAACCCAAGAATGTCTTTCTCAAGGAGTCATCTTTCTGAAATGTAATCATCAAGGAAGGTGTCACCTGACTCCCCAATTCTGTTAGGAGTAAGAGACTGTCTCAGTAATTTTGGAATGACTTTTTATCATCAATATATGAGAAGTTTATTATTCCCACAGATAAAGCCAACTGGCAAACACAAACAGACATTGCAGTTACCAGGTGAATTTAGGACAGACTAACTGTGACAATTATTATTGCCATATCTTATTTGAAGACCACTTATTATTTTGAGGACATGTATGTAACAGATTGTGTTTGAAGGCATGTATAAAATATATCTTTCTGTCTTTGCAGCCGCTTAGTCATTTGCTCCTGATGGGCATCACATTATGTTTAATATTCATTCAATAACAGATATTTTCTTCCTGTTATGTCTTTGTGGAGAGGATATCTAGATTGGCAGGAAATTTTGTGCTCGACTATATTAGTCCCAAACAACCCTCTTTCTTAACCAGCTGCTTTCTGGGTAGGGAAGTCCTGACTAATGGCATATACTCTGGGAGATAGACACAGATATAGCACCCTCAGGTGGAATAAAGGAGAAAAATCAATGTTATGGAATAAACTGCATTCTCTCAAAATTCCTGTATTGAAAGCCTGACACTCATTACCTTATATTTAGTCAAAATGTGACTAAATTATAAATTCATTCTGACCTATTTGACAATACAGCATTTCAAGAGGTAGTTAAAGTGAGGAAATTGGACTGAGCCTTAATCCAATATGCCTGGTGTTTTATAAGAACAGGGGCTTAGAACATAGACAGTGCACAGACATGACCCAGAAGATGGCCACTCACAGTCAAAAAGAGTCCTCAGAAGAAAACAAATCTGCCAGTCCTTTGGTCACTGACTGGTCTCCAGAAATGTAAGAAAACAAATGTTTATTATTTAAGTTACAAAATACGTGGTCCTTTTTTATGACAACCCAAGCAAACCAACACTCCCACACAGAGCTCATCTTCCTCTTTAATAGAGGCTTTTAATCTCTGCTTCTTACATAGATCTCATTGGGACGGAAATTGATAACGAATCCTCTTACACATGCTGAGAATCCTTAGACTCCTAAAGCTCCCCAGGAGCCTTCACTCTTTCTATAGAGCTTCAATTTTCCCAGAGTTTCATCCCATTTCAGGGGCAAGGTTGACCCATTTAGAAGCATTACAGTACAGTAAATGTAATTTTATGTCTTTACACAGGAAGTGGGTCAAGAAAATAAACTCATCAATAAGTCAGGCTGAACTCATAAAAAAAGCTGAAGTTCTCTCTTTTAGTACTTACCATATGTATCTTCCTAAATCTCTAGGGGGCAAAGGGCAGTGACAAGAGGATTGCTGCTGACTGCTTTAATGAAGTCACAAAGTTATTATGTCATGGTGCCAATCCTCCTAAACCTTCCCTAACCAAGACATTAGGCTGGAGTAGCCATGAGGCAGCCTAGAAGATCACAAGCCCTCCCAAACTGTTGGAGCCACTGGGCATTTCACCCAGACAATTTGCCAATCATGTCAGTGTCACCTCCTCTATGGCAGAATTTGTAGTCTGTGGCCGCCATTCTCATCATTATGATTCTCAGCCTGACTTCCTGAGAAACCAGAATTGCAACTGCAAGCTTCATGTCTGAATAAAAATGGGGATACAGTCCAGTGCAAACTGAAGGGCTCCAACCTATGGAGATGTACACAGCCCTCAACCCCCAAAAGGCCCTCATGACCAGTAAAAAAGCACAGCCTGAATCAAACTCACAGTTAACACCCACAGCCAAGCCAGGGACTCATCTCAAGTCTTGATCAACACTGCAGACTTTAAGCCCTCTACCAATCTGAGAAATTGTGACAGCAAGACCTCTCGACCTTCCAACTTAGCGAAACCCAACAGATGATATCTGTACTCAAACAGATCAGGTCATAGGCAGGATCACCTGAGAAAGTTTGAAGCCAACATTACAAGGTGCAAGGCATTGTGGACAAGAGGTACACCCAAAGTGAAGCCATATAAAAGACTTTCATGCCAGTTTCAGAGAGACAATGTCCATCTCCCAAATGACCCAGTGGATAGGATTTACATCTCTCACAACACTGAGTATAACCACAACACATTGCAGTTTCCATCTTTGGAAATGAATCAAGAAGTTGCAGTGCAGGCCTGTCTGCAACCTAGAATTTCCATTCCCCAAAAGTTTGTATTCAAACAGCAGACAGTCCATAGTATGAATGACAGTCCATAGTATGTTCTAATGGAGCAGGAATAAGATGAAGATTGTAAGAACAAAGAACTTTTCCAGAGTGAAGGACAGAGAATGTAACACATTGGTGATAAGATGGAGGAAGATGAAGAGTAGAAGGAAGGGGAGAACTCAGAGCAAGGATCCAGCTTTTTGGGGTACTGGGATCTGCTTCAGACCTGGCTGAAAGCCATGGGGACATATTTCAAAATGTAATAAACCAGTGTGTTCCCTGGCCTCAGTTAGCTTTTACAATCTTAAAGCGTTAAAATTCTAAACTAGACTAACACCAGTACCACTTCTCAGAAATTCAGCACATGCTACTGGGATGGGTGGGAGTAGAAGGGACTTGCTCTATCAGACTTGTTCCAACACTCTTACCATACTTAATAGAGTTGGAGCTGGGCTTCACCTATATGGAGAATGTTCTCCTAAGCATATTTCAATTATAAGATCATATAAGCTTACATGAAGAATTTCTTGGGATTTTTTTTCTTTGGGGATCCTTTGTAGTTGTATAAATGGAAGAGAGTACTAACTTGGGAGTCACACTTTTGTTTTATGACTTTCATCTCCCTTTGACATTTATGTCAACTGATGCAAATAACTCTTGCCAGTAAATATTGCCTGTACCATAGTAATTCCTCCTGCCATAACTAGAAACATTCTAGAAAACATAATAACAAATAAAATGCAAAAGTTTAAAAGACAAGCTTATGAGGGGTATTGGAAATCAAAAGAGACCATGGAAAGTGGCTGATTGATCTAGTACAGTGGGAAGTAAGTAACCCCTATAATAGTTCTGTCACAGGTATTATCAAGCATTCGTTTCACCTAGCTACTTTCATTAAACTCCATTATCATATATATATGTAGCCTGGAAAATGCCTACACATGATGAGCCTGTTTGACCTCAAATCAAAACCACATATTCCACCTTCCTCAATAATCTCAAGATGGCATAGCTATGAACTTCTTGGCCTCCTATTCCCTTATATTTTATCACAGAAATCAATCTCCTAGCACATTGTCTCTGATACCTTCAAATAAGTCACTGTGAGGGCCACCCTCTCAAATTTCAGTTATCTTCCCATCTACCTCTAAGCATCAGTCTCCACCAGTAACTTTTACATGTTTCTCAGGAAGAAAAATGTAACGACCTTCATGACTTCTTATCATGCCAAAGTATGAAATAGGCAAATATGCTGGAAAGCTGTAAACACTTAACTAACATCCAAGAACTCCCTCAGAAAAAGGAATCCTCAGCCTTTCTGATACCTACTTAGGTAAGGCAGAGTAGCTAGGTGTGGATGGATATGAGGAGAGCTTCACAATCTTGCAAAAGTGTGAAGAGGTGTGTGTGTGTGTGTGTGTGTGTGTGTGTGTGTGTGTGTGTGTGTGTGAGTGACACCGTCAGCCTTAACTTCCTCAACTGGTTGTCAGGCCACGACTGCCCCGGGTCTGACAGGATTGCTGAGGTGGGGGTCCCTCGGGGCCTGGTCGGAAATGGCGACGTCGGCGGTGGCCAGCAGCTCGGGGAAGGGGCGTGGGCCCTGTCCCGACCTGCCCGTTCCCTCCGCCAGATCATCCGCGAGGACCTGTGGCCCAACCTCCTGCGCTACTACCCGAGGGAGCAAGGCGCCGGGAGAGGTAACTGGGAGGGGGGCACGTCCCTGAGGAGCCCCGGGGCAGGGGGTGTTGGCGAAGGGTGTTTCCAGGACCCTTTCCCAATCGGGGTGAGGCAGGCTGAGACAAGCCTGGGAGCGGGGCGACCCCAGGCCGCCCAGGGAGCGGGCGCGAGGGTGAGCCAGGGGCCCGGAGGACCCAGGCGCACGCGCAGAGCACCGAAGCTTTCGGCTTTCGCTGAACGTCCCAGGGGTGTCCGCGAAAGCAGCGGGCCTCCTCAGGCACCCTCGTGTGCGTCGGCACACCCTGGCTTCGGCCCTCCATGGGGCCTGGTCCGACTGCCTCCGCGTTTGGGATCAGCTAGGCCCCTGCGTCCGCCCCCGGCCGCCTGGCCAAGGCCTCCAGACGCTGAGGAGGTGGGCTCCCTGAATGTCCAGGCGCATCCCTCGGAGACCCGGCTCCACCCGGATGGTCCTGGAAAGGGCCGCAGGCTGTCTGGAGGCCACTGGGGAGGCGCCCGGGGAGAAAGGGCGGGGCGTGCCGCCTGTTGCGCGCCATCTCTCCGGTTGTCTGTTGGACACAGGCCGCTTCAGCTGCGCCTTGTGTTGTTCCCGTGCGTGTCCGTGTCGGTCTGTGCACGCGTGCCCGCGAGCAGGCTTCCTCATGCGTCGGTGGTCCTGCAGAGCCAGCGGTGAAGGCGACGGAGCAGGAGAGTTCGGCCGAGTAGAACGAGAGCCCGGAGGCGTGTGCAGACGCGCGAGACCGGCGGCCGGGGTCTGGGGCACCGGAGAGGAACGAGGAAAGGATCGCCAGTGGAGGTTGCAGAGGGTGGGCAGCACGTACCCGGAATGAGGCCGAGAGAGACGTCAACAGGCTAACGAGTGCTCCTGTCTTGCTCCCGTGCTGTGTGATTGTCCGGGGGTCGCCGAGTGGTGATGTTCCGGCCCAGTCCGGTGGGGCTTTTGAATCGGCTGCCCGTGTGTGGCAGAGAGGCGGGCGTGTGGGAATGGAGGACGTGGGAAGGGCAGGCCTCGGCTGCTGCTCCGGGGAGGCCAGGTTGCCTCCGAGCAGGGCAGGGTCTCGGAGCAGGAAGCAACGAAAGAGACAGGCTGGTGCGCTGGGGACCTGTTGCGTGGGCCGGGGAAGGAGACGGGGACCGGTGCTGGCGGGTAGGGGCCTCGTGGCCCGCTGTGGCTTGGGTTCAGTGTTCACTCTGCTCGCGGAGCCTCACTCAGCCCCCTCCGTCTGGGGTGTGCGCCAGCCGTCGGCCCCACGCCAGACGGGCGACTTCTTAAGCCGAGGGTCCCTGTTCACCCCCAGGCGCCCCAGGAGGCAGGCTGTGAGTGTGGAATCCTTCCGGGCACGACCCCGCTCAGCCCTGGCTGGGTGGGGCGGTGCAGGGCTCCAAGCAAGTGTGAGGGAAAGGAGGGCGTGAGCTGCGGCTGTGGCCCCGTGCCGGCGCGTGAGGCTGTGCGGGTGAGGGAGCAGGGGAGCAGGCGGGCAAGGGTGCCGGGCTGTTTGCGGGCGGGGGCTGGGCGAGAGCGGAAAAGTCCGGCGCCTCCGGAGGCTGGGGCAGCAGCGAGAGATTGCTGGCTTTCAGGCTCCGGGGTCTTGGGGAGGGGAGGAACTGGCAGACAGGAGCCCCTTCCCCCTGCTGGAAAGGCCTCCCGGGGCGTGAGCGCCTTCCTTTCCCTGGGGTCTCCTCGTGGGGCGCAACAGTCCGAGGGGCGAAGGTCAGGGGGCGGGGCCGCAGGGCCCGCGCCGCCCCAGACCGGCAGTGTGCCGCCTCCCCTCTCTCCCACGCCGGCGGTGCGCCGTGGCGGGCTATGCCGCTCTTCAGGCTGTGTGACACGTAGGCCGAAAGCTTCTACCCGAGCCTGCGCTGGCTAGCTAAGGGGCTCGAACGTTCAGAGTAACTCACGCTTCTCCTCGGGACACAGTCCCTGCGGCTCTGTCCTGGTCAGGGAACTGCCAGCCACACGTCCCTCCAACACACAGCCCCGAGCTGCCTGGGCATCAGGCCACCGGAAGGGGACAGTCCTGGTGCAGACAGATCTTGGGCAAGGGGCCTCTGGGAGGGATGGCGGCAGGCGGTGGGGGGCTGTGTGTGTTGGGGGGGTGGCGAGTGGGCAGGTCTGGGGTGGGGGGCGGGACGGGGCGGGACGGGATGGGGAGGGCAGTCGGTGGCCAGCACCCGGCGGGGTCCTTCCCGAGGGGACAGCCGCTTTCCGGAGACACCTGAGGTCCCCGCACAAAGCTAGGCACCGTGTCTGGGACAGCCGGGCCTGGGAGAGCGCGGTGCGTGCCCCCTCTCTCCCTCCCGGTCCCCTGCAGTCTGGCCGCGTGGTGAGCACCTCTGTCCCCGACGACACCCCACAGCGCCCCTGCTTTGCCGCACTTTGGGGGTGTGCTTGACCGACTGCCCCAGCAGAACGTTTCACGGTCGTGGAGGGTTGCGGTGGGAGGTTCATGGATCCCAGCCCTCCCTGGCCTCCCAGCGGCACCGGCTATCCGCTACCAGCTGCGGCCTGTCGGGTTTGGGGACCCGAAGGCCGGAGAGCCTCCGTGTACAATCGTAGGGTGGCGGAGGTCCCCTCTTGTCCCGCTCGGGCTGCTGCTGTCCTCGCCCCTTCCCCAGGTCAGTGCCTAGGTTCCCCTGCTCTGAAGGCACGAGGGCAGCTGCGTTGCAGGGACCCTGCGGCTGGGGCCCAGAGGGAGGGCTGAGGCGGCCGTGGTGGGCGCCCCGCAGGGCCGCGGCCCCTCAGGTCCTCTAGGCCGGGCCAGGGCTCTTGAGAAGGACCTGCCAAAGGGGAGAGACTCGAGGAATGATTGGGCAGTGTTCTCACAAGGCTCGCTCGACCTTTGCCGCCCCAAGCGCCCGTAGGCGCCACGGCTGGGGTCGGGTCCGGCCTGCCCTGCAGTGGAGGCGGGGAACGTGTCGAGCCGGCAACGGGTAGGGGAGGAAGGCTTACAGGCGGCCGGCCCCCGTAGGCTCGGGTGCCGTGGCCGGGCCTTGCGGTCCCACCCGGAGGACGCGACGCGGCTTAAGTGGGG
Organism: Camelus ferus; assembly: GCF_009834535.1. Lineage (NCBI taxonomy): Eukaryota > Metazoa > Chordata > Mammalia > Artiodactyla > Camelidae > Camelus > Camelus ferus. The sequence goes on along the minus strand of NC_045732.1, from coordinate 100,219,394 downwards.
TTCTGCCTGGGGCTCAGACAAAGCTCAGACGGACGTGGGACCCGGCCAAGCCTGCTGGGGCATTTCACCCGGGCAGCCCCAGGCGCGAGGACTTGTCCGGCGCGGGTCTCCCTCATCGATGGAAGTGCGCACGGGCAGGCTCCGACTGTCGCAGGACGGGTGGCGCGTACGGACGTCGGCCAGGGGCTTGCCGGTGTCCTCCGTGGAAGGGCAGTTTCTGGGTGGGCCTTGCCCGTCTTGCTCCCCCCTTGCCGCGGGTGCGTCTGTGTCTGTTCGTCTGACTCTGGCCGGGAGCCCCCCTGTCAGATGCCCCGGCTCCCTGCCCTCCCTCACGCCTCACATGCACGCACGTCCGTGTGCGGCTGGCGCCTTGCACGTGTCTGGCCTGTGATGCTGCGGCGCGTCCTCCGCTCTTGTCACAGGCGACCCGCGGGAGGTCTGGGCCAGGGGGCGCCGACGGGTCACCGCCCGTCTTAAGTCGGCCCCTTGGACGTGGCCTGGCCCACCCGTGACCTGGAGCGTGTGGCCTGAGGGACGTGTAGGCCACGAGGGAGACCTGAGCCGTGGGCGTGGCCAGCGAAGAAGGATCCAGAGAGGCCGAACGGTAGCCCTGTCATTTAGGAAGCCCCTGAGGCCCCTGAGTGGTAGCCAGGGCTCCGGGCACACGAAACGGCATGCTGCCTTCTGCTCGAGGGAGGCGTGAACTGTGGTCCCCGGGGCCTGCAAGGTTCCCCAGGTGGCTCTGCGCGTGAGCGGGCGCGCGGGCGCGCCTACCCGGGTGTGTCGCGGCAGGCTCTGCGGCAGACGGCAGGACGGGAAGGGTGGCCACCTGACCTTTCCCTCGTCGGCTTCACTGGCTTCTTCCTTCAGACAGGCGGTGATCCCCACGTTCTTAAGGACCTTGTGTGGGACGCGTCGGCAAGAAAGCTTACACCTGGCCTTCTTGTGCTACAGCAAGACGGCTCTTGCAAAGAGCCCTGGCTGCCAGGGGCCTCCGAAGGCCGTGTGAGAGGCAACAGGAAGGCAGTTCAGGGCAGACACGCGCTCGTGCAGAGCCATGGAGGGCACGAGCATCTCGCTGGGAAGCTCGCTGGGGGCACTGGGGCGCCCGGGACATCGGCAGGAAGGGACGGGTGAGCTCCAAGACGGCTAGGCCCCAGTCAGCTCGAGATTCCTCTCCGCTTTGTCGGAGAGGACCAAGGGAAATGGCGTCGTGCCTGTGTGCTTCCCGCCGTCAGGCAGTCGAAGGCAGACGGGAGAGAAGCCAACCCAGGCGGGCGGAAGGCAGCGGTATCAGAAGCGAGAACAAGGACTCTCACGACGGGCTGCGGGAGCGGGGCGAGAGGGGCGCAGGTAAAAATCCTTTCCCCTGGAAACACAGACGGCGGGCAGCGTGTAGTCGTATAGGTCTGCACGCGTGCAGGCGTGCCTCCGCTCGTGCGTGTGCGTCTGGTGAGGAGGCCTGAGAGTGGGGCTCGAAGGCAGGCGTGCGTGCACGGACCCTGAAAACGTGACAGGCTTTCGAAACGGACGTCAACTCTGGGCCAGCTGGAATCACCGGGCTGCCAGAAGAGGCAGTGGGGAAGTCCCGTGCTTTCTGGAGAGACAGGGAAGGTGCGAAGGACGCAGGAAATAGGATAGGGCAGATTGCTTGCCGCGTGCGGAAGACCAGGGCCCCCCGCCCCCGCCCCCGCCCTCAGAGCGACAACCGCCTTGGAACCTCGAGCTCCTTGTCGGCCGCTCACGCGTCCTGTCCTCCCTCGGAGCAGGCCGGCAGGAAACACCTTGCCTTGCTTGTTTGGTAAGGTTCGGGAGGCCGACCAGCAGCGCTGCCTTAGCAACTGGCACACACTGGCTTTGTCGGCGAGAAAGGCTGCGGTGTAGGCGAAGGCTGGGACGGGTGCTCATCTGGAGGCTGGGCGAGAGCGGAACCACCTCCAAGGGCGTTCACACTGCGGGCAGAAGTCACTTCCTTCCGTCTGCGGCGCTGAAGGCGTGCCGTGCGGTGGCCGCCGACCCGGGTGGCGTCCTGAACACCTTACTGTCTGGGCTGCCAAACACCACCGTTCGGGGGGCGGTGGGGGGTCCAGCGTGCCGGCAAACCGCGTCGTCCCTCTCCCTGTCTCTGTCTGCACAGGCTGGCCAGGGCTTCGTCTTGCGCGGTGTCGGGCGATCCCGGCGGCGACGGATGCCGGTCACCTTTGCTGGCTGGGAGAAAGGCACGGCCTGGCCGCTCTAGCACAGGAAGGGCGTCGTGCAATGGTGTGGACACGCCCACGTCCAGACTGTGGGGTTCCGCTGGCCCGGGCGGAGAGGTCTTCTATTTCCGGGCAGCGTGGCTTTCTGCAAGACTTTATGTGTCTGTGGGAGCTAACAGAGATCCCGGGAACGGGAGGGGAGGGGGCGAGGGAGGGAGGGAGGGAGCGGAAGGGGAGACACTCACACGCACACACACGCGCACACGCAGAGACACACAGACAGAGACACGGAGAGTCACAGCAAGGGGGAGACAGGGAGAGAGAGCGAGACAAAGAGAGAGCACTCTGCTGCATGGCTTTTCTCGTCCTGAGCCCAGCAGTTCACCTCTGACAGACACTGGCTGGAAGCAAAGTACCCAGGCTGTCTTTCCCTCTGGAGCTCAGCAGAGTTCCCAGGGGGTGAAGTGGCTGCGTGAAACCGGAGCGACAGGTGGTCGGGGCTGGGGAGGGTGGGGGGCACGTGGTGGGAGGTGACAGAACCCGAAGAGGTGTCAGCGGGCCGCCGGGCAGTGCCAGAGAGATGCAAGGCCGGAGGCCTCCCTGGAGGCAGCGCGCGGCCCAGCTGCCCCCTGGAGGCTGGGCAGGGAGCTGGGCTGAACGCTGGGGCTGCGGAGGCCAGGCGGCGGGCCGGGTTCCCTGCCGGGGGGGGCGGGGCCTTGCAGGGTGACGCCCACTGGCCGCTCCCCGACTGGTCGGGAGGTGGGGCGAGCGGCCTGGGCCCGACTCAACTCGGGCCTCCTTCCAGCCAAGCTCCAAATTCCCACGGGCCTCGTGGGGCGTGGCGGGGGTGGGGTACGAGGCCATGCCCATGCGCCCCAGCTGCCAGGGGGCCGCGCAGCAGGCCGCCGGGGCCGAGTGACAGCGACCCCGACCCCTGGAAGACCCAAGCGCCGGCGCCAGCGCCGACGCGCGGGGACCTCGGCCGCTCGGCCGGCTCCTCCGGCCACGTGCTGCGCCTTCCACCTCCCGCTCCTTGCTCCTGGGCCTTGGCACCTGCGGCTCGCAGCTCAGGGCCAGGGCCACACGGCCAGTGAGGCGGGGGCCCGGGGAAGGCGGGCCTCCCCAGGAATCCTGGGTGGCCTTAGCTGTGGGAGGGGGTCTTCAGGAGGCAGGGGCCCGCGGGCGTCCCGCTGCCATGGCAGGGCTGCAGACAGAGCAGGCACTAGCGGGTGGCAGGTGCGAGGAGGCCAGCAGCCTCAGGGTGGAGGCCGTGCGGCAGGGAGCGGCGGCGGCGGCGGCAGCAGCTGCATCGACGGAGGCGGAGGTTGTGGGCATGGGGGAGGCCTTGGTGCTGCTGGCGGACGACATGGTGGAGGTGGTGGCGGAGGAGCAGGAGGAGCAGGAGTCGCAGGAGGAGGAGGAGGAGGAGGAGGTGCAGGCCAAGGAGCGGGACGAGAAGCCCCGGAAGCAGGGGCGCGCAGAGCCAGGGCGCGGACCCCCGACCTCCCTGAGCCCGCTGGAGGCTCTGGGGGCCCTTCAGTTAGAGCTGAGCGCTGTGAACGCCCAAGCCAACAGGGCCTACTTGCGGCTCAAGCGCACGGTCCGTCGGAGGCGGGAGCCTCGTTTGGAACGAAGAAGAGCCATCATCCAGGACATCCCCGGCTTCTGGGCCAAAGCTGTATCCTTGCTGCTGCTCCTTGGGGTTGGCTGCTGCCGGAGGGCAGGAGGGGGAACAGGGCGAGAAGGAGGTTGGGCCGGGGGGAGGGGGAGGGCAGGCGGCAACGGGCTGGGCCCGGGGTCGGGGTCGGGGTCTGGGGGCGGCAAAGGGCAGGGTGGGGAGGGGAAGCAGGAGGAGAAGGAAGAGGAGGACCGGGAGCGGCGGAACCAGGGGCAGGAGGAAGGGAGGAAGGCGGGCGCCAAGGCCAAGGGAAGAGGCTGAGAGCGGAGGCATGGAGGCCTGCAAGGGCACAGCATGAGGGCGCTGAGGGCCAAAGGCCAAACGTGCAGGCGTGGGAGCGCCAACTTTGGGTGGAACCTTCTGGCGTGGGGCCTGCAGGGGAAGCCTTCCTGGGGTCATGGGGCACACGGCAACAGTGAAAAGCACGCGCAGAGCCCCCAGCACCCTCCCCACAGAGCAGAGAGTGGAAGTGTGCAGTCTCCCGGGGAAATCCCAGGAGACCGGTGGGCGTGCAGGACCCATCCCAGTCAGCCAGAGGCTGTGGACTTGTTGCCGCCACGTCCCTGCCGAAGCAGCAGGTCGTCCGCGGCCAGGTGTGAGCTGCAAGAGGCCCCCGTCCCGGGCAAGACTACGGGACCCCAGACACGCCCTCGGGTGGGCTCCCAGCCTGGCCTCCACCGGCCCTTCTCGTGCAGGCAGAAGCACGTGCCCTCCCCGTTGCACCCTGTGAGTCCCCCGGAGCTGCAGCCCTAGCCACGCAGACAGACTCCTCTCACCCCGGAGGGCGGCTTGAAGGCCCGGGGCTTCCTGTCAGCACCCGTGGCCCGCCCCCTACTCAGAGGACGCGTGGGTCCACGGGGGCAGAGCACATCCCGACTCCGCGAGCGGTGACGAGCCTGCAGCCAGCACACACAGGCCAGCCACAGGTCGGGGACGGTCGGGGAACAGGCCCTCCCCGAGGGGGTGTCGACGGCCCAAGATGCACGGGAAGGCCGGAACCCCGCCGCCACGCGCCTGTGAGACGGCAGGGCAGGGCCCGAGGAGGTCGGCGGGGCGGGGCGGGGGGGGGTGGGCAGCAGTGCGCGCCCGGAGTCCTGGCAGATCGCCCGTCCGGTCTCTTCCTCTGGCCCCAGCCTGGCTGTGTTGGCTGTGGCTCTTCCAGCCGTAGCATGTGAAGGCTCCTTGACCTACTGAAGATTGTGAGTCACCCCCAGCTGTCGGCCTTGATCAGTGACCAAGACGAAGATGTGCTGAGCTACATGATCACCTTGGAGGTCAGGCCGGGCAGACGGAGGCCACGGTGGTGGGGTGGGGGGATGCGGGGAGGAGGGGGCCGGGTGTCCCCGAGGGCCGGGTGCGAGCAGCGGGAGAGCGGAAGGGGAAGTGGTTCATCCCTGCCGGGCAGGCCAGCTCAGGTGGCCGGGACGAGCCGTCACTCTTCTCCTGCTGTTGGGCGTGGCAGGCGCAGGAACTGGGCCGCCCCGAGTACCGCTGCAGGTTGATGTTCTTCTTCCGGAGCAACCCCTACTTCTGCAACCAAGTGATCCTTAAGGAGTATCACCTTAGCTTCGCAGGTAGGCGGGCTGTCCCGGGATGGGGGAAGGCGGCGGGGCGGGGCGGGGCGGTGTGTGCCCGGGAGGCCTTGGATGCTGGGCCAGCGGGATCCCTCCCCGTATGCCCCGCTCTTCCTCTAGGCTACAGGGCGTGTAGTTCCACTCCAGTGCAGTGGTTCTGGGATTACGAACGGGGAGCCCCCAGCCGCAGGCAGGACGCCGTCAGCCTTAACTTCCTCAACTGGTTGTCAGGCCACGACTGCCCCGGGTCTGACAGGATTGCTGAGGTGGGGGTCCCTCGGGGCCTGGTCGGAAATGGCGACGTCGGCGGTGGCCAGCAGCTCGGGGAAGGGGCGTGGGCCCTGTCCCGACCTGCCCGTTCCCTCCGCCAGATCATCGGCGAGGACCTGTGGCCCAACCCCCTGCGCTGCTACCCGAGGGAGCAAGGCGCCGGGAGAGGTAACTGAGAGGGGGGCACGTCCCTGAGGAGCCCGCGGGGCTGGGGGTGTTGGTGAAGAGTGTTTCCCGGACCCTTTCCCAATCGGGGAGAGGCAGGCTGAGAGAAGCCTGGGAGCGGGGCGACCCCAGGCCGCCCAGGGAGCGGGCGCGAGGGTGAGCCAGGGGCCCGGAGGACCCAGGCGCACGCGCAGAGCACCGAAGCTTTCGGCTTTCGCTGAACGTCCCAGGGGTGTCCGCGAAAGGAGCGGGCCTCCTCAGGCACCCTCGTGTGCGTCGGCACTCCCTGGCTTCGGCCCTCCCTGGGGCCTGGTCCGACTGCCTCCGCGCTTGGGATCAGCTGGGCCCCTGCGTCCGCCCCCGGCCGCCTGGCCAAGGCCTCCAGACGCTGAGGAGGTGGGCTCCCTGAATGTCCAGGCGCATCCCTCAGCGACCCGGCTCCACCCGGACGGTCCTGGAAAGGGCCGCAGGCTGTCTGGAGGCCACTGGGGAGGCGCCCGGGGAGAAAGGGCGGGGCGTGCCGCCTGTTGCGCGCCATCTCTCCGGTTGTCTGTTGGACACAGGCCGCTTCAGCTGCGCCTTGGGTTGTTCCCGTGCGTGTCCGTGTCGGTCTGTGCCCGCGTGCCCGCGAGCAGGCTTCCTCATGCGTCGGTGGTCCTGCAGAGCCAGCGGTGAAGGCGACGGAGCAGGAGAGTTCGGCCGAGTAGAACGAGAGCCCGGAGGCGTGTGCAGACGCGCGTGAGACCGGCGGCCGGCGTCTGGGGCACCGGAGAGGAGCGAGGAAAGCATCGCCAGTGGAGGTTGCAGAGGGTGGGCAGCACGTACCCGGAATGAGGCCGAGAGAGACGTCAACAGGCTAACGAGTGCTCCTGTCTTGCTCCCGTGCTGTGTGATTGTCCGGGGGTCGCCGATTGGCGATGTTCCGGCCCAGTCCGGTGGGGCTTTTGAAGCGGCTGCCCGTGTGTGGCAGAGAGGCGGGCCTGAGGGAGTGGAGGACGTGGGAAGGGCAGGCCTCGGCTGCTGCTCCGGGGAGGCCAGGTTGCCTCCGAACAGGGCAGGGTCTGGGAGCAGGAAGCAACGAAAGAGACAGGCTGGTGCGCTGGGGACCTGTTGCGCGGGCCGGGGAAGGAGACGGGGACCGGTGCTGGCGGGCAGGGGCCTCGTGGCCCGCTGTGGCTTGGGTTCAGTGTTCACCCTGCTCGCGGCGCCTCACGCAGCCCCCTCCGTCTGGGGTGTGCGCCACACGTCGGCCCCACGCCAGACGGGCGACTTCTTAAGCCGAGGGCCCCCGTCCGCCCCCAGGCGCCCCAGGAGGCAGGCTGTGAGTGTGGAATCCTTCCGGGCACGACCCCGCTCAGCCCTGGCTGGGTGGGGCGGTGCAGGGCTCCAAGCAAGTGTGAGGGAAAGGCGGGCGTGAGCTGCGGCTGTGGCCCCGTGCCGGCGCGTGAGGCTGTGCCGGTGAGGGAGCAGGGGAGCAGGCGGGCAAGGGTGCCGGGCTGTTTGCGGGCGGGGGCTGGGCGAGAGCGGAAAAGTCCGGCGCCTCCGGGGGCTGGGGCAGCAGCGAGATTGCTGGCTTTCAGGCTCCGGGGTCTTGGGGAGGAGAGGAAGTGGCAGACAGGAGCCCCTTCCCCCTGCTGGAAAGGCCTCCCGGGGCGTGAGCGCCTTCCTTTCCCTGGGGTCTCCTCGTGGGGCGCAACAGTCCGAGGGGCGGAGGTCAGGGGGCGGGGCCGCAGGGCCCGCGCCGCCCCAGACCGGCAGTGTGCCGCCTCCCCTCTCTCCCACGCCGGCGGTGCGCCGTGGCGGGCTATGCCGCTCTTCAGGCTGTGTGACACGTAGGCCGAAAGCTTCTACCCGAGCCTGCGCTGGCTAGCTAAGGGGCTCGAACGTTCAGAGTAACTCACGCTTCTCCTCGGGACACAGTCCCTGCGGCTCTGTCCTGGTCAGGGAACTGCCACGCACACGTCCCTCCAACACACAGCCCCGAGCTGCCTGGGCTCCAGGCCACCGGAAGGGGACAGTCCTGGGGCACACAGATCTCGGGCAAGGGGCCTCTGGGAGGGATGGCGGCAGGCGGTGGGGGGCTGTTGGGGGGGTGGCGGGGGGCGAGTGGGCAGGGCTGGGGTGGGGGGCGGGACGGGGCGGGACGGGATGGGGAGGGCAGTCGGTGGCCAGCACCCGGCGGGGCCCTTCCCGAGGGGACAGCCGCTTTCCGGAGACACCTGAGGTCCTCGCACAAAGCTAGGCACCGTCTCCGCGGCAGCCCGGCCCGGGAGAGAGCGGCGCGTGCCCCCTCTCTCCCTCCCGGTCCCCTGCAGTCTGGCCGCGTGGTGAGCACCTCTGTCCCCGACGACACCCCACAGCGCCCCTGCTTTGCCGCACTTTGGGGGTGTGCTTGACCGACTGCCCCAGCAGAACGTTTCACGGTCGTGGAGGGTTGCGGTGGGAGGTTCATGGATCCCAGCCCTCCCTGGCCTCCCAGCGGCACCGGCTATCCGCTACCAGCTGCGGCCTGTCGGGTTTGGGGACCCGAAGGCCGGAGAGCCTCCGTGTACAATCGTAGGGTGGCGGAGGTCCCCTCTTGTCCCGCTCGGGCTGCTGCTGCCCCCGCCCCTCCCCCAGGTCAGTGCCTAGGTTCCCCTGCTCTGAAGGCACGAGGGCAGCTGCGTTGCAGGGACCCTGCGGCTGGGGCCCAGAGGGAGGGCTGAGGCGGCCGTGGTGGGCGCCCCGCAGGGCCGCGGCCCCTCAGGCCTCTAGGCCTGGCCAGGGCTCTTGGGAAGGACCTGCCAAAGGGGAAAGACTCGAGGAACGGCTGGGCGGTGTTCTCACAAGGCTCGCTCCACCTTTGCCGCCCCAAGCGCCCGTAGGCGCCACGGCTGGGGTCGGGTCCGGCCTGCCCTGCAGTGGAGGCGGGGAACGTGTCGAGCCTGCGACGGGTAGGGGAGGAAGGCTTACAGGCGGCCGGCCCCCGTAGGCTCGGGTGCCGTGGCCGGGCCTCGCGGTCCCACCCGGAGGACGCGACGCGGCTTAAGTGGGGTTCTGCCTGGGGCTCGGACAAAGCTCAGACGGACGTGGGACCCGGCCAAGCCTGCTGGGGCATTTCACCCGGGCAGCCCCAGGCGCGACGACTTGTCCGGCGCGGGTCTCCCTCATCGATGGAAGTGCGCACGGGCAGGCTCCCACTGTCGCAGGACGGGTGGGGCGTTCGGACGTTGGCCAGGGGCTTGCTGGTGTCCTGCGTGGAAAGGCAGTTTCTGGGTGGGCCTTGCCCGTCTTGCTCCCCCCTTGCCGCGGATGCGTCTGTGTCTGTTTGTCTGACTCTGGCCGGGAGCCCCCCTGTCAGATGCCCCGGCTCCCTGCCCTCCATCACGCCTCACATGCACGCACGTCCGTGCGCGGCTGGCGCCTTGCACGTCTCTGGCCTGTGATGCTGCGGCCCGTCCTCCGCTCTTGTCACAGGCGACCCGCGGGAGGTCTGGGCCAGGGGGCGCCGACGGGTCACCGCCCGTCTTAAGTCGGCCCCTTGGACGTGGCCTGGCCCACCCGTGACCTGGAGCGTGTGGCCTGAGGGACGTGTAGGCCACGAGGGATACCTGAGCCGTGGGCGTGGCCAGCGAAGAAGGATCCAGAGAGGCCGAACGGTAGCCCTGTCATTTAGGAAGCCCCTGAGGCCCCTGAGTGGTAGCCGGGGCTCCGGGCACACGAAAACGGCATGCTGCCTTCTGCCCGAGGGAGGCGTGAACTGCTGGTCCCCGGGGCCTGCAAGGTTCCCCAGGTGGCTCTGCGCGTGAGCGGGCGCGCGGGTGTGTCGCGGCAGGCTCTGCGGCAGACGGCAGGACGGGAAGGGTGGCCACCTGACCTTTCCCTCGTCGGCTTCACCGGCTTCTTCCTTCAGACAGGCGGTGATCCCCACGTTCTTAAGGACCTTGTGTGGGACGCGTCGGCAAGAAAGCTTACACCTGGCCTTCTTGTGCTACAGCAAGACGGCTCTTGCAAAGAGCCCTGGCTGCCAGGGGCCTCCGAAGGCCGTGTGAGAGGCAACAGGAAGGCAGTTCAGGGCAGACACGCGCTCGTGCAGAGCCATGGAGGGCACGAGCATCTCGCTGGGAAGCTCGCTGGGGGCACTGGGGCGCCCGGGACATCGGCAGGAAGGGACGGGTGAGCTCCAAGACGGCTAGGCCCCAGTCAGCTCGAGATTCCTCTCCGCTTTGTCGGAGAGGACCAAGGGAAATGGCGTCGAGCCTGTGTGCTTCCCGCCGTCAGGCAGTCGAAGGCAGACGGAAGGCAGCGGTATCAGAAGCGAGAACAAGGACTCTCACGACGGGCTGCGGGAGCGGGGCGAGAGGGGCGCAGGTAAAAATCCTTTCCCCTGGAAACACAGACGGCGGGCAGCGTGTAGTCGTATAGGTCTGCACGCGTGCAGGCGTGCCTCCGCTCGTGCGTGTGCGTCTGGTGAGGAGGCCTGAGAGTGGGGCTCGAAGGCAGCCGTGCGTGCACGGACCCTGAAAACGTGACAGGCTTTCGAAACGGACGTCAACTCTGGGCCAGCTGGAATCACCGGGCTGCCAGAAGAGGCAGTGGGGAAGTCCCGTGCTTTCTGGAGAGACAGGGAAGGTGCGAAGGACGCAGGAAATAGGATAGGGCAGATGGCTTGCCGCGTGCGGAAGACCAGGGCCCCCCGCCCCCGCCCCCGCCCTCAGAGCGACAACCGCCTTGGAACCTCGAGCTCCTTGTCGGCCGCTCACGCGTCCTGTCCTCCCTCGGAGCAGGCCGGCAGGAAACACCTTGCCTTGCTTGTTTGGTAAGGTTCGGGAGGCCGACCAGCAGCGCTGCCTTAGCAACTGGCACACACTGGCTTTGTCGGCGAGAAAGGCTGCAGTGAAGGCGAAGGCTGGGACGGGTGCTCACCTGGAGGCTGGGCGAGAGCGGAACCACCTCCAAGGGCGTTCACACTGCGGGCAGAAGTCACTTCCTTCCGTCTGCGGCGCTGAAGGCGTGCCGTGCGGTGGCCGCCGACCCGGGTGGCGTCCTAAACACCTTACTGTCTGGGCTGCCAAACACCACTGTTCGGGGCGGGGTGGAGGGTGGGGGGCGGGTGGGTCCAGCGTGCCGGCAAACCGCGTCGTCCCTCTGCCTGTGTCTCTCTGCACAGGCTGGCCAGGGCTTCGTCTTGCGCAGTGTCGGGCGATCCCGGCGGCGACGGATGCCGGTCACCTTTGCTGGCTGGGAGAAAGGCACGGCCTGGCCTCTCTAGCACAGGAAGGGCCGTCGTGCAATGGTGTGGACACGCCCACGTCCGGACTGTGGGGTTCCGCTGGCCCGGGCGGGGAGGTCTTCTATTTCCGGGCAGGGTAGCTTTCTGAAAGCCATTATGTGTCTGTGGGAGCTAACAGAGATCCCGGGAACGGGAGGGGAGGGGGCGAGGGAGGGAGGGAGGGAGCGGAAGGGGAGACACTCACACGCACACACACGCGCACACGCAGAGACACACAGACAGAGACACGGAGAGTCACAGCAAGGGGGAGACAGGGAGAGAGAGCGAGACAAAGAGAGAGCACTCTGCTGCATGGCTTTTCTCGTCCTGAGCCCAGCAGTTCACCTCTGACAGACACTGGCTGGAAGCAAAGTACCCAGGCTGTCTTTCCCTCTGGAGCTCAGCAGAGTTCCCAGGGGGTGAAGTGGCTGCGTGAAACCGGAGCGACAGGTGGTCGGGGCTGGGGAGGGTGGGGGGCACGTGGTGGGAGGTGACAGAACCCGAAGAGGTGTCAGCGGGCCGCCGGGCAGTGCCAGAGAGATGCAAGGCCGGAGGCCTCCCTGGAGGCAGCGCGCGGCCCAGCTGCCCCCTGGAGGCTGGGCAGGGAGCTGGGCTGAACGCTGGGGCTGCGGAGGCCAGGCGGCGGGCCGGGTTCCCTGCCGGGGGGGGCGGGGCCTTGCAGGGTGACGCCCACTGGCCGCTCCCCGACTGGTCGGGAGGTGGGGCGAGAGGCCTGGGCCCGACTTGACTCGGGCCTCCTTCCCGCCGAGCTCCAAATTCCCACGGGCCTGCGGGAGGCGGGGCGGGGGCGGTGGGCGGGCACGAGGCCATGCGCATGCGCATGCGCCCCAGCTGCCCGGGGGCCGCGCAGCAGGCCGCCGGGGCCGAGTGACAGCGACCCCGACCCCTGGAAGACCCAAGCGCCGGCGCCAGCGCCGACGCGCGGGGACCTCGGCCGCTCGGCCGGCTCCTCCGGCCACGTGCTGCGCCTCCACCTCCCGCTCCTTGCTCCTGGGCCTTGGCAGCTGCGGCTCGCAGCTCAGGGCCAGGGCCACACGGCCAGTGAGGCGGGGGCCCGGGGAAGGCGGGGCTCCCCAGGAATCCTGGGTGGCCTTAGCTGTGGGAGGGGGCCTTCAGGAGGCAGGGGCCCGCGGGCGTCCCGCTGCCATGGCAGGGCTGCGGACAGAGCAGGCACTAGCGGGTGGCAGGTGCGAGGAGGCCAGCAGCCTCAGGGTGGAGGCCGTGCGGCAGGGAGCGTCGGCGGCGGCTGAGGCGGCGGCGGCGGCAGCAGCAGCTGCATCGACGGAGGCGGAGGTTGTGGGCATGGGGGAGGCCTTGGTGCTGCTGGCGGACGACATCATGGAGGCTGTGGTGGAGGTGGTGGCGGAGGAGCAGGAGGAGGAGGAGTCGCAGGAGGAGGAGGAGGAGGAGGAGGTGGTGGTGCAGGCCAAGGAGCGGGAAGAGAAGCCCCGGAAGCAGGGGCGCGCAGAGCCAGGGCGCGGACCCCCGACCTCCCTGAGCCCGCTGGAGGCCCTGGGGGCCCTTCAGTTAGAGCTGAGCGCTGTGAACGCCCAAGCCAACAGGGCCTACTTGCGGCTCAAGCGCAGGGTCCGTCGGAGGCGGGAGCCTCGTTTGGATCGAAGAAGAGCCATCATCCAGGACATCCCCGGCTTCTGGGCCAAAGCTGTATCCTTGCTGCTGCTCCTTGGGGTTGGCTGCTGCCGGAGGGCAGGAGGGGGAACAGGGCGAGAAGGAGGTTGGGCCGGGGGGAGGGGGAGGAGGAGGGCAGGCGGCAACGGGCTGGGCCCGGGGTCGGGGTCGGGGTCTGGGGGCGGCAAAGGGCAGGGTGGGGAGGGGAAGCAGGAGGAGAAGGAAGAGGAGGACCGGGAGCGGCGGAACCAGGGGCAGGAGGAAGGGAGGAAGGCGGGCGCCAAGGCCTAGGGAAGAGGGCTGAGAGCGGAGGCATGGAGGCCTGCAAGGGCACAGCATGAGGGCGCTGAGGGCCAAAGGCCAAACGTGCAGGCGTGTGAGCGCCAACTTTGGGTGGATCCTTCTGGCCTGGGGCCTGCAGGGGAAGCCTTCCTGGGGTCAAGGAGCGCTTGGCAACAGTGAACAGCGCGTGCAGAGCCCCCAGCACCCTCCCCACAGAGCAGAGAGTGGAAGTGTGCAGTCTCCCGGGGAAATCCCAGGAGACCGGTGGGCGTGCCAGGACCCATCCCAGTCAGCCAGAGGCTGTGGACTTGTTGCCGCCACGTCCCTGCCGAAGCAGCAGGTCGTCCGCGGCCAGGTGTGAGCTGCAAGAGGCCCCCGTCCCGGGCAAGACTACGGGACCCCAGACACGCCCTCGGGTGGGCTCCCAGCCTGGCCTCCACCGGCCCTTCTCGTGCAGGCAGAAGCACGTGCCCTCCCCGTTGCACCCTGTGAGTCCCCCGGAGCTGCAGCCCTAGCCACGCAGACAGACTCCTCTCACCCCGGAGGGCGGCTTGAAGGCCCGGGGCTTCCTGTCAGCACCCGTGGCCCGCCCCCTACTCAGAGGACGCGTGGGTCCACGGGGGCAGAGCACATCCCGACTCCGCGAGCGGTGACGAGCCTGCAGCCAGCACACACAGGCCAGCCACAGGTCGGGGACGGTCGGGGAACAGGCCCTCCCCGAGGGGGTGTCGACGGCCCAAGATGCACGGGAAGGCCGGAACCCCGCCGCCACGCGCCTGTGAGACGGCAGGGCAGGGCCCGAGGAGGTCGGCGGGGCGGGGCGGGGGGGGGGGTGGGCAGCAGTGCGCGCCCGGAGTCCTGGCAGATCGCCCGTCCGGTCTCTTCCTCTGGCCCCAGCCTGGCTGTGTTGGCTGTGGCTCTTCCAGCCGTAGCATGTGAAGGCTCCTTGACCTACTGAAGATTGTGAGTCACCCCCAGCTGTCGGCCTTGATCAGTGACCAAGACGAAGATGTGCTGAGCTACATGATCACCTTGGAGGTCAGGCCGGGCAGACGGAGGCCACGGTGGTGGGGTGGGGGGATGCGGGGAGGAGGGGGCCGGGTGTCCCCGAGGGCCGGGTGCGAGCAGCGGGAGAGCGGAAGGGGAAGTGGTTCATCCCTGCCGGGCAGGCCAGCTCAGGTGGCCGGGACGAGCCGTCACTCTTCTCCTGCTGTTGGGCGTGGCAGGCGCAGGAACTGGGCCGCCCCGAGTACCGCTGCAGGTTGATGTTCTTCTTCCGGAGCAACCCCTACTTCTGCAACCAAGTGATCCTTAAGGAGTATCACCTTAGCTTCGCAGGTAGGCGGGCTGTCCCGGGATGGGGGAAGGCGGCGGGGCGGGGCGGGGCGGTGTGTGCCCGGGAGGCCTTGGATGCTGGGCCAGCGGGATCCCTCCCCGTATGCCCCGCTCTTCCTCTAGGCTACAGGGCGTGTAGTTCCACTCCAGTGCAGTGGTTCTGGGATTACGAACGGGGAGCCCCCAGCCGCAGGCAGGACGCCGTCAGCCTTAACTTCCTCAACTGGTTGTCAGGCCACGACTGCCCCGGGTCTGACAGGATTGCTGAGGTGGGGGTCCCTCGGGGCCTGGTCGGAAATGGCGACGTCGGCGGTGGCCAGCAGCTCGGGGAAGGGGCGTGGGCCCTGTCCCGACCTGCCCGTTCCCTCCGCCAGATCATCGTCGAGGACCTGTGGCCCAACCCCCTGCGCTACTACCCGAGGGAGCAAGGCGCCGGGAGAGGTAACTGGGAGGGGGGCACGTCCCTGAGGAGCCCCGGGGCAGGGGGTGTTGGCGAAGGGTGTTTCCAGGACCCTTTCCCAATCGGGGTGAGGCAGGCTGAGACGAGCCTGGGAGCGGGGCGACCCCAGGCCGCCCAGGGAGCGGGCGCGAGGGTGAGCCAGGGGCCCGGAGGACCCAGGCGCACGCGCAGAGCACCTAAGCCTTCGGCTTTCGCTGAACGTCCCAGGGGTGTCCGCGAAAGGAGCGGGCCTCCTCAGGCACCCTCGTGTGCGTCGGCACACCCTGGCTTCGGCCCTCCCTGGGGCCTGGTCCGACTGCCTCCGCGCTTGGGATCAGCTGGGCCCCTGCGTCCGCCCCCGGCCGCCTGGCCAAGGCCTCCAGACGCTGAGGAGGTGGGCTCCCTGAATGTCCAGGCGCATCCCTCAGCGACCCGGCTCCACCCGGACGGTCCCGGAAAGGGCCGCAGGCTGTCTGGAGGCCACTGGGGAGGCGCCCGGGGAGAAAGGGCGGGGCGTGCCGCCTGTTGCGCGCCATCTCTCCGGTTGTCTGTTGGACACAGGCCGCTTCAGCTGCGCCTTGGGTTGTTCCCGTGCGTGTCCGTGTCGGTCTGTGCCCGCGTGCCCGCGAGCAGGCTTCCTCATGCGTCGGTGGTCCTGCAGAGCCAGCGGTGAAGGCGACGGAGCAGGAGAGTTCGGCCGAGTAGAACGAGAGCCCGGAGGCGTGTGCAGACGCGCGTGAGACCGGCGGCCGGCGTCTGGGGCACCGGAGAGGAGCGAGGAAAGCATCGCCAGTGGAGGTTGCAGAGGGTGGGCAGCACGTACCCGGAATGAGGCCGAGAGAGACGTCAACAGGCTAACGAGTGCTCCTGTCTTGCTCCCGTGCTGTGTGATTGTCCGGGGGTCGCCGATTGGCGATGTTCCGGCCCAGTCCGGTGGGGCTTTTGAAGCGGCTGCCCGTGTGTGGCAGAGAGGCGGGCCTGTGGGAGTGGAGGACGTGGGAAGGGCAGGCCTCGGCTGCTGCTCCGGGGAGGCCAGGTTGCCTCCGAACAGGGCAGGGTCTGGGAGCAGGAGGCAACGAAAGAGACAAGCTGGCGCGCTGGGGACCTGTTGCGCGGGCCGGGGAAGGAGACGGGGACCGGTGCTGGCGGGCAGGGGCCTCGGGGCCCGCTGTGGCTTGGGTTCAGCGTTCACCCTGCTCGCGGAGCCTCACGCAGCCCCCTCCGTCTGGGGTGTGCGCCACACGTCGGCCCCACGCCAGACGGGCGACTTCTTAAGCCGAGGGCCCCCGTCCGCCCCCAGGCGCCCCAGGAGGCAGGCTGTGAGTGTGGAATCCTTCCGGGCACGACCCCGCTCTGCCCTGGCTGGGTGGGGCTGTGCAGGACTCCAAGCAAGTGTGAGGGAAAGGCGAGCATGAGCTGCGGCTGTGGCCCTGTGGCGGCGCGTGAGGCTGTGCGGGTGAGGGAGCAGGGGAGCAGGCGGGCAAGGGTGCCGGGCTGTTTGCGGGCGGGGGCTGGGCGAGAGCGGAAAAGTCCGGCGCCTCCGGGGGCTGGGGCAGCAGCGAGAGATTGCTGGCTTTCAGGCTCCGGGGTCTTGGGGAGGAGTGGAACTGGTAGACAGGAGCCCAGTCCCCACTGTTGGAAAGGAAAAAAAAAAAAAAAAACAAAAGAAAACAAAAAACTAACAATTCAAATGCATCAAAAAGATGCTGTGTTTTGACCACAGGCAGGTTTTCTTCCAAGGAGAGGATGACAACAAAATGAACTTCCTAAAAAAAACTTGTAAATGTTCAGAATTCCAACACAAATCCAGCTCTATCTTGACATTTTGTTGAATCTAAATAGGGTCTCAGTTTATATTTTCACATGAAGATACATTTTAATGCACGCTCTTTACAAAGAAATATGACTGCAAAAAGTTGTGGAATGCTGACCAAAACATTTTTTAATAACATAAAATATGTATAATAATTCCCTAAAAAAAATCTCTGTAAAAACAAGCTTGGTCTTAGAAAAAGTTGCAGAAATAGTAGAAAATTCCCATATCGCCTTCATCTAGCTTCCTGGTATGTTAACATTTTAAATAAACAGAGTAATGATTAAAACAAGAAATCAACGTGGACACAATACAGTTAACTACAGCCTTCATGCAAACCCACACGTCCTTTTCCTGTCCGAGAATTCCACCCAGGACCCCACACTCCTTTCAGTCATCCGCAGATCTGTGACACTTACTCTTTCATTCCTTGTCATTGTGGGCTGGACTCTTTGGATGAATGTGACAAGTTATTTCGTAGACTGCCCCTTCGTTTGGGCTTGTCCAATTCTTCTCTTGATTAGATGCAGGGTATGCATTTGGGGCAGGGATACCACAGAAGGGACACTGTGGCAACACATGATGTCACTCTGCCATATTCCTGGTGCGGTTAACCACAATAACGTGGCTCAGGTGGTACCTGCTGGGATTCCCCCCATAAATCGCTGTTCTTGTCTCCTTGGTAATTGGTAAGTATCCTGGGGGAGATACTGTGTCCTAATATCACATCATGATTCTTCGACGTTATGGATACAAAAATTAACATGTGGCTCACGGTGTACAGCTTAAATGGTTAGCTCCATTTGTATCCTTTGGAGGAGGAAAACTTCCAAGCTGAGATCTTCAAAGATGCAGTTTTAAAAACAGCCCCTGCATTCAGTCATTGATGAGAGTTAGATAAGAGTAAGCACAGTACTTAGAATGTCGAGGGATTATTCGTGTGCGAGCAGCAGTCCAGGCAGCTCCACAGCAAGAAGGCCAGTCCCAACGACACAACCTGCACAGAAGACCGGGGTCCACGTCTCGCCAGTGATCCATCTGAGGGGTGTTCGAATAATCACTTAATTTTGTGTAATTTGTATCCTGAGTATAAACAAACGTTCTTAGAGTATCTATTTCAAAGTGATACTGTAAATGTAAGTACATTGTTGGCTAAGTTTAGTGCCAACAAACACTTCCATTGAAAAGAGGAATGATCTCTCTACACTGAACACTGCTTTTAAAAGAATAAAGTCTATTACTTTAACGAAAATGAGTTATGATGCACTATCATAGAAGAGCATCCACCTGACCTGAAGTCATGAACAAACGACACTCTAAACCCGTCACTGAGACCTAGGAGCCCCGCCAGCAGATTCATTTACCTGCAAGCATCAGGTAACCTTTGCAATCTCAAAGGGGTCGACCCAACGGAAACACCCCCTCAGACGGGCATGGTGGGTGGTGTACCAATGAGAAGAACGGCCAGTTCAGCACACTGAGAGAAAGACACTTAAGACAGTTATGTAAAGTTGCAAAACACATGTAAAACCCTATGGAAAAACCGTATATTTTTAAAGCACCAACCGTTTTCTTAAACAGATATAAAGGAGTGGGTGTACAGCCTGACACAATCACAAAGATCATCCAACATACAGTTTATGTGCCAAAAGTTCAGGCAAAGAAGCATTTCTCGTGAACCAGCATTCTAAACCATGGCCATTTTCCTCGGATTTGGAGCCAGACAGGGTTCCTCCCCAGCCCCGCCACTCACAAGAGGTGTGACGCTGAGCAGGTACACCCGCTTCCCTCCCAGGGACGTGGCAGCCTGTAAAGACACCTCTCAATCAAAGGTAACCATTTGTATAATGAACCCCCCACGTTCCAGCAGTGACTTCCGGTGGCGGGTGAGTTAATCAGTCCGGCATAGTTGGCTCAGAGGGGTTGCGCTCACAGTCACTGTGCGTGTGTGTGTGTGTGTGTGTGTGTGTGTATCCGTGAGTGCACCGTGTCCCCTGAAAACACATGTTGAAGTTGTAACCCCCAGTACTTGTGAATGTGACCTTACGTGGAAATGAGATCTTTGCAGATGGAGTTAAATTAAGACGAGGTCACACTGGATTAGGGTGGGCCTTAAATCCAATGAATGGCATCTTTACTAGAGAAAGGAAAGATCTGGAGACAGAGACACCTGAAGGTAAAGATGGAGGCAGAGACTGGAGTGATGTGGCCACAAGGCAAGGAACGTCTGGAGCCACCAGAAGCTGGGAGACAGGCGTGGTATAAATCCTCCCTCAGGGCTTCCCAAAGGAACCAACCTTTCCAACACTTTGATCTTCTGGTCTCCTGATCTGTGAGAAATCCATTTCTGTTGTTTAAGACCCCTGGTTTGTGGTAAGTTGTGGTAGCCAGGGGACACTTATCCAGAATAATGACGGTATCTTGGTACATACATTAAAAACAAAACTCCTTCTGTATTAGAGATACATTCTGTAATATTTATGGGTGAAATAACCTGACGTCTGAGATTTGCTTTAAATAACTCTAATAACAAGGAAAAAACAGTGTGGGGACAGGAGACACAAGCTCATGAAATAGTGACAATGGTGGAAGCAGGGTGAGGAGTACATGGAAATACACCGAGTATTCCACATACTTGGGTATGTCTGACAATTTCCGTATTAACAAGTTAAGAGCGTGCATGTCAGGGGTGAGCAGACTAGCTTCTAAACTATATATGGAACATGTGTCCCAGTGCAAACAATGCTAGTATCCCATCTTACTCACTACCCTCTTTGAAATAGAAAAAGCAGCAAAACCAGCGGAACTCTGTTCACTAAAGCCGCCACCACATACTGCCGTGTGAGCAGCAATCATCCAACTGAATTTCTTGAGTTAAATCTTAAATTCATAAACCTCATCCCCCTATATGCTTGCTCAGATAAGTAACATCAAAGCATCAAGGATACACATGCATTCTGATAGAAATAAAGGATACCTTCCTCCACTCACTACGCCCGCAGCACTCAAACAGAACTAGGGAAGGGAATTACCACGTGGAACCCGTGACCCTTTCCTCAGGGTCCCGCTGTGGGAACCAGGTTCCCAATGGGACACATCAGCAAGCAGGTGCTCAGCTCACAGAGCTAATTAGTGCCACGTGGGCGAGCCTTGTGATACGACCATCAGGGGGAGGTCGCACATGAAGCGTGCACAAGAACAGTTCTTACACGTCACCCTGTGGCTCTGAAGCAGTAATGAAGGACGTGACTGCACTGCTGGGAGCCTCGGCCGCACTTCGTCTGCGCAGTGCAAGCCACAGTCGTCGGCTGTGTGGCCTCCAACCCGACAACACTCTGGGAAAACGGTTAGCAGCGTCCTGGTAAAGTGCTTGCAGCTTCCGGACACACTTATTTAGCAGAGGCCGGGCCTGCTTCTCATAACCCCTCCTCAGAGAACACTGAGCTGCAGCCTCACCTAAGTTGCACTGGAAAGAAGTATAATCAGGGGGCAGCCCTGAGTCAGCATCCTTTAGGGGAAACCTCGGTGGAACCGAAATGAAGAACACAGCCAGGCCTCCACCAGCTCTCAGGGGCCCCTCATTTGTTCGATGTGCAGTGACGCTTCCTTTGATTTGACCCTTACATTTCCAGCTTCCTTTCAGAATTCAGAGACCTGCCCAGCTGGCCAAGACAGGGACCGCACCCTCTCCAAGGGGACAGTCTTGGGACAGACAGCCCTTCCTACAGCACGGAGCAAGTGTAGAGGACCCTAGAACAGGGTTCCTCAGTCTTGGCCCTAGTGACACGGGGCTGGGTGACGCTCCGTCATGGGGACCGCTATGTATGCTGCAGGATGGTGAGCAGCACCCCTGGTCCCCACCCACGAGACGCCAAGGGCACGTCCCCACCTGGGACAATCAAAATCCCCATTCAGTGAGAACCAGAGTCCTAGAAAGCTCCCCACTGGACAGCCCAATCACTGGAATGTTCTGGGGCCAAGTGTGAACTCTGCCTCCTTTCAGTGCAACCTGGTGGACAAGAAATGGAGGAACCAGTAGAATGCGCGGAGCACAAGAAAAGAACGCAGGCATGCAAACATGCATGTTTCATCAGAATCACTCAGGTGGCCTTTGCAGAAGGTGAAAAAAAAATTCTGAATAAGTCAGTACCCTCCTAAAGGGGGTCTTTACAAGTCTCCCTCAGCTGGGTTGCCATCTCTAGGGACTTACGACAGATGTGCCAGTAGGTTTTCCCAGCAGCATCAAGAACCATCACAGCAACACTAATAGTCAGGGGTGGAGGACAGATGGGATTTTAACTTAAACCAAAGCCAGTACTAGCGTG
The DNA here is from genome assembly GCF_009834535.1 of Camelus ferus. NCBI lineage: Eukaryota > Metazoa > Chordata > Mammalia > Artiodactyla > Camelidae > Camelus > Camelus ferus. Next base: position 100,198,414 of record NC_045732.1, on the reverse strand, counting down.
GCTCCCTTCACTTTCATGAACTCACTTAAAAGACTCCCTGCATCATCTCCACCTTCCCCTGTTCCTTCCTCCACTGTCTGTCAATCCTGGTTGCCCAAGCGCACTCAAAATCCAGAGTCCCCTCCTCTGCTGTCTTCCCAGGGGGAGAAGGATCAAAAGGCTGACATGTTGCGTGAAGCCGGGGTATAAGCCAGAACACGCCCCCCGTGCACACTGCTTCTCGTTCACATCAGCACACGGCTCTGTCTCCACGGGGATCAGCGGAAACGAATAACGTTCCCCAAGAGGGTGTGGTCACTCGGGGATCCTGCTGTCCAACCCGCTGGATCGGGGATCCCCAGATGCTGTGCCACGGACAGGACAGTGACAACCAGCTCGCAGCAAGTCACTCCCATCGTGTTCTCCCTCAGCCCTACAAGAACAAACAGGGCATGGCTTCGAATGCCTGCTCAGCTCACCTTCGGGACCTAGAGAGTCAATCTGATTACTCTGGTTTCCATCTCCAATTCTAGCAGAAACCTCGACACAAGAAATGTCAAAGCCAGTCCCTGAAAGAGGGAAAATTGAAATCCTGGAAGTGCACACTCGTTACCCCACAGGCAGGTGTCCAAAAGCCCCATCACACCCAATTTAAGACCGGGGCTTGTGACGATGCCTGGGAGGGTGTCGCAATGCACTGACGGTGGACACGCATGTCATATTTCAGGTCTGTTACAGCTTCTTGCATCACGTTGTTGTGGAGACAGATTCTGCTGTAACAAGATGCTTCAATTCTCTGCTGAGAAGGAATTTATTTGACACCTCCCCTTCCCTCTCTGTGGTTTTATCTTCCACGGTTGGCACAGAATAATTCACACATCCACAAATATTTAGAGGGGAAAAAAAACAATAAACTGCCTGGAACTGTAACATAATGCCTGCTAGTCTTTGCTTCAAGGAATTTTACATTAAGTAAGATCTAAAATCCCCCTGGGGTTTCAAGTTTGCCAGAGAGCTTGTTTTTGTGAATGATTTCAATTTAACTCCAAGAATAACTGTCTTATTAACTTGCTGACACATTTGTCCAACTGAAATCTATGGTTTTTGCAAACAATATAAAAATGATTTTCACGGAATAGAAGCATCATGGTTTCATTTCATTTATTTATTTATTTTTTTAAATGTCGATATTATCTGGCAAGCTGTCCGAGCTTCCTTAGGATGACAGGCAGGGGCTGCAACAATTTGCAGTATCCTTAGAAGAAACGGCCGATTCAATTCCACGATGCCGGGAGCGGCCTCGCTGCCAACGCCGCCCCTGCGTCCTGCCCCGGCGACCCGTTTGTGCCCGAGCACAGGACGCCCTTGTTTGACCGTGGCATCTCGCTCCAGTTCGCACCATCCACAGAGCCCTTTTCAGCCCTGCATCTCCCAGGCCCCTTTCTGCCTCCTCTAGCTTGGCCTGACGCAATGCTCAGCCTCGACGCTCAAACGTGTGCCTGTTACTAATGACAGCCAGTGGATCTCAGGACCAGGGCCACCTCCAACCAGAGCTCTCTGCTTTGGGGAGGGCTGGGGAGTGAGCACTCTGCGCTGGGAAGTTAGGGAACCACCTGCAGCTGGGGTGCGTGCTGGGAAGGTTTAATGTACCCAGGAGACACCCTTAAGAACTTCACCAGGGCCCTTAACGAGAAGTGGAAGCTCCTTTGCAATTACCCAGTGGATTATCTGTTTGGGCCCCATACTGCCAAGGCTGGTTTGCAAAGAAAAGGGCCTTTCCAAATGCTTTCTGAACGTCTTGGAGGGGTAAGTAAACAGACCTCAAGTGACAAGGACACATTTGGGCCAGGGGGTCACACCACCCATTATGCTGGTCAACAAGGGCGTGCACAGTCGAGGGGCAGGTTTCCCCAAATTCAACCTGAGAGAAAGCAGTGCAGAGTGGGGAGGAGATTTGGCTTCTCTCCCTTAACAAGGAAACTGCAAGACCACTGCCATGTCGCCCTTGTGACTCCTGACAAATGCCACCTTCCCAGTCTCCCACGCAGAGGATGAACCACAGGGGAAGACTCTCGCTCACCAGCTTAGCCTTGGCACCGCCAGGCTGTGCACCTGCCTAGGCTCAACCCCGCAAGCAAGCTCCATCTCTTCATTTATAAGGCGGGTCCACAGCTGTCCACACGGTATGAAGGACCAGGCCAGCCTCGTGTATCTGCAGCAGGGTTTCTTCCCCAGGGCATTGGTAACATTGGGGAGCAAATCAATTCTCCGCTGGGGGCTGTCCTGTGCACTGTAGGGTACTGAACAGCATCCCTGGTGTCCACCCACTAGGAGCCACTAGCACCCCTACCCCCAGCTGTGACAACGCAAAGCTGCAGGATGTCAGAGGCGGGGGCAGGGGAAGGAAAGGCAAGATCACCTCCTCAAGAGCTTAGTTCCACACTGCTTTCCAGGTATCCACCCAAACAAAAGCCCAGGTCAGGCTGGTGCATCTACAAACGTGTCTTGTCTCATACCACCACCCTGGGCCTTGCTGAACTCAGCCAACAAATAAGGCTCTTGTCTGCCTGCTCTGTCCACAAAGTGTGGCCACTGGCCACACTGGCTCTTTAAAGAAATTAAAACGAAAAAAAATCCAGAATTCAGTTCCTAAGGCACACCGGCCACAATTCAAGTGATCAAGGGCCACGTGTGGCCAGTGGCTGCTGCAGGGGACACCACAGGTGTCCTCACAGCAGGTTCCGCTAGGGGTTTGGTCCCGGGCCGTCCAAGATGTCCCTTCCTGTCTCAGCACCGCGCACACGGCTCGAAGACTTCAGGGAAAGAACAACTGGGAGGCGAATTAACACCAGGCATATGTGAAGATCTAGGCTTGGGGAAATGAGAATAACTCATTTTTTTAAATGTGGTGGTTTTTAAAGATTTAAAGAACTGGAATTTCTACAAACTGACCAGTAGATCTTGGGCAAGTTTATGATTTTCAGAACTGTATTCTTTAAAAACTGGAAGTCAAGAAGGCATTTATTCCAAATTTACATGCAATAAGTGAAAAATGTATGAACCTGGAAAATATTTAGATTGGCCTAAAAATACAGGTCTGGGGAAAAGGAAAATGGTTGACACCAACTCCAGCTATTCATCCAAACAAGCTATGTGGACCCATTTAAAGGAGTTACTTCATGTCACCATGTAACCCAATCTTTTCCGAGGGGCCTAGTCCCAGGTTTGTACTCCTCGAGTCGTCCAGGTCCAACTATAAACCCATTTCGAGACTGCACCACATTAAACCGGCTGGTATCTGCCCAAATGTGGAGACAGACGGCCGGGCCTGACTCCTGGGTACAGAGCACTCATGCACCCTGGTTCGTCCCAACCCAGGCAAGTACTCAACACCTTCTAATTGTGCAACAGCCCGGATGTGCTAGACTTTGGCGGGGGTGGCTAAAAAACCCCACATATTTAAAAGTATACTTAACATCCTTAACTTTAAAAAGTATACATTTCATCTTAAAAACCTCCCTTTTTAGTTATGGTAGCAAACAGTTCACTGGGTCATACTGATCTTCCTTTGCACATGTCCATGCAAAACCCAGTAATGGAATGTTCACAGCAGCATGATTCACATGGTCAAATGGTGGAAACCACCTGTGACCATCAGCCGATGAGTGGGTAGACAACACAGGGTCTAGCCATACTGAGAAACAGTAATACTTGGCTTGCAAAAGCTATGAAGCACTGACACATGCCACAACATGCATGAACCTTGAAAACATGATGCAGTGAAGGAAGCAAGTCACCAAAGGCCATACATACATTGTATGACCCCATTTACAGGAAATGTTCAGACTAGGCAAACCCACATGCACAGAACGCAGATTATCGGTTGCCAGGGGCTGGGGAAGGGGAGGAAGAAATGGGGCGTGGCTGCTAAGGGGTGTGCGTTTCTTTCGGGGATACTGAAAACAGTCTAAACTAACTTAGATTGTGGTGATGGCTGTACAACTCTGTGAATACCCTGAACACCACCAAATTATACACTTTAGATGGGTGAACTTGATGGTAAGTGAATCATACCTCAAAAACCTGTTTTAAAAAATGGCTTTGGCTCCAGCAGCTACAACCCACTTACTCTGGTGGATGAATCAGAGAAGCACTAGTAAAGCTCATTGCTTCTCTCTGAGACGGGGGACGCAGGCAAGCAGGGGTATTTCCACTCTGGGGAAGTGAGGAGGTGTGGGCGCAGGGTTGTCAGTTTTGCACAATCGAGAGAAGGTTAACATTCTCAAAACTATTTCTGCACTTTCCACAAGGAACCCTTCTTTCTTGCTGGTGAACGGCGGACATGTGGGGGCACGAAGTCTGCCCTGGCCAAGGCTCTGGGAAGCAAGTCACCAAGCTGAGCTTCTTGGACCTTTGCATCAGGCACATTTATTGGTGCATTTTGACCCTCAGCTAAAGTCAAAAAAGGGATTCCAAAATGTGTTAATTCAGCCACCATTTCCAAGATCCCCACGTGGCCCAGTACACCCACTCCGATCATTCTGCATCTGCAGCCGTCCTCTCAACGAAGTCACACTGATGATGACACCAGGAGGATCCCCGCTCAGCCGGGCCTCTCCTGCACCCCGACCTAGCTGACCCGGAGCCTGGGGGGCAGATGCTCCCCAAGAGAGACTAAAAGGACCCGAGAACCTGCTTTAGCCAGTGGGACCCCACAGCCTCTTGGGGATGGGAAGCTGGCCTGCCCACACTCGGGCTACCCGCATGACGGAGGCCCCTCACCCTCCTCTCAAAGGGAGCCCAGTGCTGCAGTAACACAGCATCAGGACCAAACCAGAGAAGGCGCATCGCAGGGAACAGATCCCCGACACGGTGACGTATTTTGTGGCAAATCCGGTCACGCCAGCCCTTGCAAGCCACAGTCCAGAATTTCTTTATTCATAGTTCAACAACTCACCACAGCTACAGAGTTTAGAGGTTTCGAGAGCCATAAATCCATGTGTTCCCTGCTTATCTGAATTTCAAACGAGATTAATTCTACCTATATCTGCTGACAAAGACAAACAGCTACAGTGCAAGACAATAATATTTCTGTGTAAGTAAACACTGTGGAAAGACTCCGTCGGAAACATACTTGCAGTTTAAATGTGATGTTTTAGAGGGATATATAGTTTTTAAACCAAGGACTCCGTGGTCACACAGAAAAATGTCTTTAAAGTGGATGAAAGAGTATTAAAGGCCAAGAAATACCCAGTCTTTCATCACTGTCAAATGCAGTGCCTCCAAAAAGAAAGTATGTAAATGAAAGAAGGGAAGTACCCAATAACGTAATTAGTTTAACAGAGAAGCTGTAAGTGAGAATGTGAAGCATACTTAGAATTAAGCAGCAACATAAAATAAAGGCAAATGCAGCCTCATGTATAAACCAGGAAGCCCTCCTGCCTTACAAATGAAGCTTCTCTTCAGGTTTACAAAATAAAAAGTGGCTGACAGCCTCATTTAGTTAGTCTGAAAAGACAAAAGGTAGCTGCGTGTTTTAAGAGACTTAAAAATGCCACCAGAGCACTCTGTTGGGTAATGTAACTTGCTGTGGATAATACAAATTTTGTAGCAGATTTTTTAACTATTTCAACGCCCTTACTACAAGCTCCAAGTCTGCCCCACCCCATTCTCCATCCCCAACAAAAAATCAGACCAAATCTTTGGGTGGCACCGCTAGCAAATCAATATTCTGCCCGATTCTCAGCACGCGGCACTCAGATGGCACTGAACACACGAACACACACACAGTATCAATTCTGTTTTCCTGCTTTGCACCAAAATGTCAAAGAGATTCATTTTGATTCTTCTGTGTAAATTCAGTTACAAACTCATCAGAGTTGAAAAGATACCCCTGTAAGTAAACAGCAGTTGCTTTAGGATTAAGTATTGCAGTAACGTGTCAGGACCAAATCAGCTCCCAATATAGAGCACTGATTTTAGTAGATGATGCTTAAGTTACAGACACATTTCAGAATAATCAAGAATCCTTTCACATACGGACTTCATCATGTTGATTGCAAGGAGTCTCAGAAGTTTATACACACAGAGCGAGTTTATACTTTTGCAGAGAAGTAAAGTCACAGGAGGAAGAAAGAGGAAAGCATATTCAGGGGCAGTTGGGGGACAGTCCCACCTCCCTGTTGGAGGATTGTGGTCAAAAGCTAGGGAGGAAGAGGTCTCCTTGCAAGAGAGCGGGGCGGGAAGTGGGCCGTTGTGGGGCACCAACTGAACACCTCTGCTACTGATCAAAGAGTCCGTCTACTGCTCTGCTCTGTCCTTCGGAAGCTGAAGGGAACAAGGCATAATACACACAACGGAGTATTATTCAGCCACAAAAGGGGAAAAGATTCTGACACATGCTACACTGTCGCTGAACTGTGAAGACATGGTGCTGGGGGACAGAAAGCAGGTACAAAAGGACAAATATTATATGGTTCCACTTACATGAGGCCCTTAGAATAGTCAACTTCAGAGATAGGAAGTGGAGTGGGGGGGGGTCCCCAAGGGTGGGGGAAGGGGAGTAACTGTTTAATGGGATTTCTGTTTGAGAAGATGACAGAAGTTCCACACTTGGATGGTGGAACGGCTGCACAACAGTGTGAACAGACTTAATGACACTGAAATGTACATTTTTAAATGGTTAAGATGGTAAATTAAATGTCATGCATATATTATCACCACAAAAATAACCCTTTGTAAATCCAACTTAGACAAGTTTTAAGTAAAGGCATGATGTTTCACTTACAGTCTTCTGAAGGACTATTTTCATGTTGGAGGTTCCATTAAAAACTTGCTAATTGTGTATATGGGTGTCTTATAAAAGTAGGAACTTGGAGAATTCCATAATTATCCTAAATAATAAAGATTCGGAATTACTACTGACCACAACAAACCCAAACCATGCAAACTATTTTCCTTTTTCATAGACTACAAACTAAATGGAGTGCAACTGAATCGATACCTATGAATTTACACGCATGATCGTAGTGTCAAAAATACATTTCTTAATGCAAAGGAAAACACAATTTAGGAACAGAAACCCAGGGACATTCTTTTGTAAACGTATAGTCATGCTGAGTACTGAGTCATCGCAGGAGGCTCAAAAGTGTGTAGTTCCTTATCCTGGTGCTTCAAAATCAATGCTACTAAACTACTGTGAAAGCAGATGGAGAGCAATATTCAACATATGCAAAGTTTGGGGTCCTATCCCCACCAGCTGACCTCGTGCTATTGATATCTGGGGGCAGAAAACTGTTCGGTGTGTGAGGGGCGGGGGCTATCCTGTGCATCGCAGGATACTTGCCAGCATCCCTGCCCTCTGCACAGTCAGTGCCAGTATCACACACACACACAGCCCCCAATCATAACCATCAAATTCGTCTCCAGACTTTGCCAAGTGTCCCCTGGGGGTGAAAGTTGCCCCCAGTTGAGAACCACTGTCCTAAACCAAGAAATAGATCTTTGGGAACCGCCGTGTCTACAAAGAAAACCAAATGGAAACATGAAGGAAAAAACATACTTTGATTTGGTAAAAGAGCCTGAAATAGCCAAAGATGTCAGAAAGGAAAGAAATCTCTCATTATTTTCAGGGCCACTTTACTACCAGAATCTACAGCCAATTTTAAGAGCTTATTCTTGAATTTAATTAATCAGCCCCTAACATCCGTCTGGGTCAGATTCCACCACGAAGGAATTCACTAGACTTTCAATCCGTTAGCTGGGGCATCACTGCCCCCAACACCCCTTTCCCAGTCTGCGAGGGTTCGAGAGGGAGGCAGTAAGCAGTAGCTTCTTGAGAGAAAGAGTTTCCCTGATAATCTACAGAGAGGCAGTGTCTGCGGGGCTCCTGTGTGTGGTCTGGGTACTCAAGAAGACAAACCTGGTTTGAAAGCCGTCTTCAAGGGGGGAAGCAGCTCAGCAGAACAAGGGGCTTGGCTACATCTGGGCGGGTCTGTTTCTGTCCATGAAAGGACAGGGCCGGGTCCAGCGCTGCTCCTCTTTAGGGGGTTGGGGTGCTCACTCTCCGCATCTGCTTGGCCAGAGCGCTCCCTCCCGAACAGGGTCCTGAAGGTGCAGAAGCCCAGCATGACTGATCGCTGGAGCCTCGGCCCTCCAGCCAGCAAAGGGATGCAGAGAAGAGCCGCAGGAGGGGTCAGTTTGCAGTGCTGGCTCCTCGCTGAGCAGGCTGCCTGTGCTACCCCTGAGGCTCTGGGCTTCTCCAGGACGCCCCGTCCTTGTCTGGAGAAAGAGGCAACCCGCCTCCCCAGGCGGCAGGAGGAATAAACGGGACCTGAAAACAGTCTGGCCCACACACTGAAGCCTGTGCACTGATGTTTACGGCAGCCCTGTTTGTCACAGCCCCAAAGTGGACAGATCCCAAACGCCCTTCCACCAGTGAGTGGATGAATAAATGCTGGTGCATCCACACACAGACCTCGAGTCAGCACTGCAGAGGCAGGAGCTGCTGACACACAGCACACCGTGGATGGATCTCAAGGGCCGCAGGCTGAGTGAGTAAAGGCAGTCTCACGAGGCCACGTGCGGGGTGAGTTCATTGATGTAAGTCTTGAAAGGAGGACCCACTTGTGGCCTGGAGCTGGAGAGGGTGACCCTGCAAAGGAGGCATGATGAACTGTTCTTGCGGGGATGGAGCGGTTCAGCCACAGACTGTGGTGGTGGCTGCTCACGTCTGCACGTGTGATTACACGTCACACAACTGCCACATGTGCGTGCCCTGCACACACGTGCACATAAACACTGGTGAAATCCAGATAAGGTCTGCCTGTGCGCCAGCGCTGGCAATGTCAATGTCCTACTTTTGATAAGGCCGGATCTTTGCACACAACGTCATCACTGGTAGGGGAGGGTGCTCGGGAACTCACTGTACTATTCTTGCAACTTCTTGCGGAGTCTAACATCATTTCAAAATAGAAGGCTTCAAAAATAAGTGTCTGATTGTTGCACAGAGAAACAAATGTGGCCTACTCGTACCATGGATCGTACTTGGCAATAAAAAGGAGTGAAGTACTGAGAACCCTGAGAACATTAAGCTGAGTAAAGGAAACCAGTCAGAAGGAACACACGCCGTGCGACCTCATTTATAAGAAACATCCAGGGTGCGCAAACGCACAGACACCAAAGGCAGACTGGTGGCTGTCAGGGGCTGGAGGAGGCGGGACTGGGGAGTGACTGCTAATGGGCAGGAAATTCTCTGGGGAGTGGTGAAATGGTTTAAAATCGATTGTGGGGATGGCTGCGCAACTCTGGGAACATAGTAAAAACCACTCAGCTGCACGCTTCAAATGGGTGAACTGTCAGCTATGTGAATTGTCACTCAATAAAGCTGTCACCAAATACGGCGGTGTCGGGCACAGGTAAGTGTGACATGAGTGTTTTGCCATAATTTACTGTTTTCTCTTCACTGTGCGGGCTGGTTCTAAGAGTCATCCTTGGTGCTATTTCAAACGACCCTGGTGGGAGTGTCTGTCAGTTGCGTCCAGGCAGAAGAAGATGGCAGCAATGACGCTAAGAAGATCAGAGCGGGTCTCCCGTGGGCACTGCGTAGACAGGTCCGGTTCAAATTCCCTGTCTTTTCCTTACGCCTTCTCTGCACCCTCCCCGCAGCACTCCCCAGCATTCCACCAGGTAGCTTATCAACTTTTCCCTAAAGACAGAAAGCTTTCTTATTCCTGGTTCCTCACCTTTGCTTGTATCTAGGGCCAGGGATCACAGGGACCCTTAGTGCCAGTTTCTCTTAGTTCTTTTCATCAAGTGGCAGCCACTGTCTTCTCTGAGCCTCAGAAGATCCATTTCCATCCCCACTGACCTCCTGGATGGAGAGGGGGCATCCCAGTGTGAGGATGCCTTTCCTCCTTTGCCACTCCCTCCCCACCGAATCTGTCCAGCACCAATTTTCATTTTCTTTTTTCTCTTATCAGATTTTGTGAGAATCCTCCTCTATTTCCAAGTGGGAGACACTCTGCTAGAGTTCAGTAGGTGTTCTGTGAAATTCATTGGGTGTGTAGATGTAATTCTTGGTCTATTTGCGGGAGAGGGTGACTTATGAGTCTTTCTACTCTGCTGTCTTGGCTCTTCTCCCAAGTATTTTTTTTAGCCGAATATAGCCTTGCTTTCATGCAGTTCCTTTGTAATCATATTTAAACTATATACATTTTTACGTTTATATGTCCAAAGCAATTATTCACATAGTTTATATGATTGTTTTTTAAAATAATATTTGACAAATGGAGAATATGCAGCAATTACACTATTTATAATAATAGAATTACTTTAATCTTTGTTTTTTCATTTGTATTCAGTTGCTCTTCTGGTTATCTTGCTTTCAACTGCAAGAATTTCCTGAGTGTTTCTTGTAATGCCACCTGCTAGCTAGGCTTTTCGTACCCATTATTTATCTCAATATATATTTATTTCTTCTTCTTTTTTGAAAGTATTTTTTGGATCAAATTTTTCATTGGCAGTTTTAACCCTTTGAGTATATTATCTCACTATTTTTATTTTACTGTGTTTGTGTGCCTATGTGTCTTTTTGATTTTTACTCTGCTTAAAATTTGTCGAATTTCATGGATGTAATATTTTTTTTTAATTTGGAGATTTTACAGCCGTTATTTCTGCAAATTTTTTGGTCCATCTTATCCTCTCCTGTTACACAAGTTGCTTCATTTAATGTTATCCCACATTTACCTGAGCTTCTGTTTATTGTTCTTTGTTTTCCCCTTCTGCTCTTAGACTACATAATCTATATTGATTTAACTTCAAGTTTGGCAATAGTTGCTTCCTTCAGTTTAAATCTATTGTTTAGCTCCTCTAACAAAATTTTATTTCAGTTATCGTACTTTTAAGCATCTGAATTTTCATTAAAAATAAATTCTTAGCTTTTTATGGATATTCTCTGTTAGCTCCAAGAGTTTCATCATAAATTTCTTTACCTCTTTAATCATGGTTTCTTTTAGTACTGTAAAAATATTCACCTTAGGTATTTTGAAACCTTTGACAAATCCAACATCTGAATTTTGAATCCAAATCCAGTTTCTATGTCATAGTTTTCCCCTCAGTATGTTAGATATACTTTCCTCTTTTATTTGCATGTATTATGTACAGCACGGTTGTTAGTAGATTAGTATGCCTCCATCTAGCAGTCAATAATCTTATGATAAATAATCTTACTTGTTTATCTTATATCATTGCCTCTAAACTATGGAAAGGTTTGGCTAAAAAAGTCAGGAACTTGTTTTTCTTTTAATTTTTGTGAATAATTTTGACATAGATATCTGTATCTCTTTTAATTTTTCAGTGGTGTTCTTCGTATATGCTCTTCTGTTGTCTTTAAAGCCAGTAATTCTTGGGTGATTTGTACCAAAGAGAAACTATTGGAAAAATTCATAGGCAGCATTGAACTGTTTGTGGAGGCAAGTATGTGTGTATTTCTGCTAATAAATGAAAATCTACTGGAAATGAGAAAAAACCAAGCATAGACAATATTGTCCAGGGAAAATTATAGGCAGCTTGTGATATGAGAAGCCATGGGAATTTCTTAGAGGCTCCTTCCATTGCTTATGTTTTCCATGTTCCTATGAAGGTATGTTTATATGCTGGTTGCAACTACAGTGGTATTAGTGGCAGCATATAATGTTACAGATAAACAAGCTTATATGATATCTATCTTTCATTCAACATGTGGGTCAACTAAATTGGTATGGGCTCAGTTTGCTATTATAATATTTAGTTTAACATCTGGATATTGTTGTTGAATGCATAGGAAAATAGTCACATCTTGACAGGTAAAATTTATTGAGAGCTTAGCTAGGGAGACACATTATGCTATGTGTTCAAAAATCAAATTGGCAGAAGCCAGTCGAGCATGTGCTTCATTTTCCTGTCTTATGTATTACTGCTTCTAAGCCTATAAGCATGTTTGGTTTAGTGTATAATTTCTTCCTATTCCTGGCTCAGATTGCTGTGCATTAGTGCTTGAGGATATCTGCCAATTGTCAATAGTAAATAGCAGAGGTGAGATATGGTTTACAGGTGCCTCCAGAAGTTTAATTAAAAATAGTTTAGGCATGCACAAAAATCATCCTGAACTGTGTGAGTATGGATAATCACACAAGCGATCCTCACACAAGAAAAGATGTTTCAAAAATAGGAATACATTTTATTACATATTTGGCCCATTTCTACCCCTGTTTACTGTGATACTGCTGTTTCAGTGGATGGCCACATATTCCATGCCTTCTGTTCTAGGAGAATTATTTCTAGACAACTGAATTGTTTACCTTTAACAGCCTTAGAAGTGACTTCTTGAGAGGCAGCACTGTGACTCTGTTAATATATTTCTTCCCAGATTTGCTTTGCTAATGGGCTTCTCATTTTTCAATAGTTTCTGTGAGATGATTGTGTCCATTTATTAACATCTTCAGAATTGTAACATTGAGGCTATTTGCATTAGTTGTTTCCCATGTCCTTATTAGTAGTGGCTTTGGTAAATCTAGTAAACTTATAACAGATGTTAGAAAATAGTAGTTAATTTGGGTGGTGAAGTTTCCGTGCAGATCATAGATTTCTCCCATTTTTGTAAATGCTCTTATAACGAGATGTCAGGAAACTATCATCAGAAATTGGCTAGAAAAAAAGGTAAATCATTTTGATAGCCCTGAGCATTTTCAAACAGAAATTTAAAATGGATTGAGGTCTTGCGGTGATGCAGTCTTAGACTGCTAGAAGTAATGTTAAAGTTTTGTCATGTCTCTTAGTGTTGGGGTTTGAATGGAGTGGTTGTGCCAAGATTTTCTGCAGTTCTTAGGAAAGATAATATATAAACTAATTACCTTTAGTCATTTTAAGAAACACTTAGCTGGCTCAGCCCAAGGACTGGAATGTTGATATCTCTCCAGGAAAGGAGAGATAGCCAAGAAAAAATAATGACATCCATAATAAAATAATTGAGTGTCACAACAGCAGAGATATTCTAACTGCTACCAAAGTCATCTCTCTCAACTGCAACTAAGTGACTAGACTTAGCTGGCCATCTCTGCCTCATTGCTTACTTTTTGCCAAAAGAGTTTCCAGCAGAAATAATACGTATACTTTTAAAAGCATCACAAACACCAGCCAGGATACAGGGAAATCCCTCTACTACAGCCTCTTATATGGATAGAAAAGCAGCCCACAATTGTTCTAGAAGCGTGCACTCCATTTTTCCTATTCAGACACATAAGTCCAACATCTGCCAATAGGGGAAGGGGAGAGGTGAGGGACCACAGGCAGGTGAACCAATCTTCCTCCTGGGCATGTGTCAGCTCACAGGGGCTGAACAACTGGAATTCAAGGAGGTGAGGAGCCCAGCAGAAAAAATGCGCAAGGAGCTGCCATACCGTGAGACACAGCGCAACCAGAGCTGACGTGGAGCCAAGCAGCAGTTTACTCTATTGCCCCAAGGTGGTGTGCAAGCTCTGTGGTACAGTTGTCCTGCTTTTATCTATTTTCAGCCAGCACACGTGCAGTGTTCATTTCTTTGTTCATGAAGATTACATAATACCACTAGTGCATGAGTACTTTTATTTTCTTTGTTCTAGGACATATATAACCAGCACAAGCATACAATCATCATTTACTCTATACTACAAACACGTTGTTGTGGCCTTGACTCCCACAGCCTACTTATCTGAGGCCACTGACAGCATGTCTTACCTCAAAAGTCAGTTGTAATGGCATGGATTTACTTAATAACTGGCAGTATGTCTTGGTCAGGCAAAAGAATCACCAAAAGAGCCTTTAAAAAATAGACTGCAATGCAGCACAGAGTGAATGTCACACCAAACTGGCATAGATATGTTCTGAACCACGTAAATCTAAAAAACTTAAAAACAGCCAAGGTCAATTTGTAAACTAATTATGTAGACACCATTCCAGTTCTCAGAATTTGTCCTATCTATTATTACCACATATTGGGTATAGTGCTAAGAAGACAAAGGACTCATACAAGGGGAATCATACAAAATTGGTCTTTTTGTAAATGACTTATTTTCCTTAGCACAAAACTCTTCAAAATTTATCTATTACAATATAAGTCAGAATTTCTTTACTTTCTGAAGCTGAATAATACTACACTTTCTATGTACATTGTGCTTTCCTTATCCAATTACCTATGAATTGACATAATTTATTTCTGTTTTAGTTATTATGAATACTGCTGCTTTATTATAAACAAATAACTTTCAACTAACCTCTGTAAGACTGTGTTTTCAATTCTCTAGCATATACACCCAGAAATAAAATTGTGTTATCATACAGTAATCCCATTTTTAATTTTTCAGAGAAACATGATACTATTTTTCACACATATAGCATTTTATATTCCCATTGACAATGTGCAAGACTACTTATTTTTCCCTATTTTTTAACACTTGCTTTTTCTTTTTTCTCCCTGATGGACTTGAGATGGTATTTTATTTCAGTTTTGATATGAATTTCCTATTGATTAGTTGAACATTTTTCATATGCTTATTGTTGATCAGCATATCATCTTTGGATAAATGTCTATTCAAGTCTTTTGCCCATTTTTAGTCAGGTTGGAATTTTTTTTGCATGTGAATGTATATTAGGCATTCTCTCTAAATTCTGGATATTAATCCCTAAGCAGATAAAATGTTTGAAAATATGTTCTGATTATGTAAGTTGTTTTTTTTATTCTATGGACACTGCCTTTTGATGTATACATTAACAAAATTTATTGTCATATTTGTTTTCATCGTGGTGGCCTGTGCCTTTGGTGACATATCCAAGAACTCATTGGCAATTCCAGTATCATGAAGCTTTGACTGAAGTTTCCTCTTCAGGGTTACATAGTTTTAGGTCTTGTATTTAGAGCACAGATTCATTTGAGTTATTTTCCTGTAAATATTTAGTTTTTGTATTACCGTTTTTGAGATTACTTTTCTTCAGTGAATGGAAGTTTTCTTCGTACATTTGTCAAAATTATCAAACTGCATATGTGAGGATTTCTTTATGTACTCTACTTGATTCATTAACCTCTATGTCTCTCTTTCTGCCAGTATCACACTATTATATTGAAGGTTTAAAATACATTTTAAAGTAAGGAAGTGTAGTTCTCCTGACTTACCCTCTTTCATATTTTTGGTTAAGTCTTAAGTAATTTGTTCTCTCCCATATTAATGTAAATAAAATTGTCTTAACTTTTTTCAGACTGTGCATTTTAATGGATATAAGTTGATTTGGGGTGGTGACTTTGTATGTGGCTATTAGGCTGAATTTATTGATTATAGTCGTGTGTGTGTGTGCGCGCGCACACGTGCATGTGTTTAAAAAGTCCTTACAGTTTTCTACACAGAACTGGGTCATAAAGATTTAATTTTACAATTTCCTTTTAAATTTAGATATC
Organism: Camelus ferus; assembly: GCF_009834535.1. Taxonomy (NCBI): domain Eukaryota; kingdom Metazoa; phylum Chordata; class Mammalia; order Artiodactyla; family Camelidae; genus Camelus; species Camelus ferus. The sequence continues at coordinate 100,182,972 of NC_045732.1, read as the reverse complement.
TCTGATGTCCTTCTTGCCTTTTCTCTCTGCTTGTAACTTTCAATATTAAGTACAAGTAATGAGTAGACATCTTTGCCTCATTAATGATCTTAGAGAAAAAAGTATTTATTATTTTTCCCATTGGATATATTGTTCATGTAGGTATTTCATATTAATCTTCTATTATGTTGAAGTAGGTTTATTCTATTCCAAGTTGTTGAACATTTTTATCATAAAAGTGTGTTGAATTTTGTCATCTTCATGTTCTACAACCATTGAACGAATCAGTTTTCTTCATATGTAAATGTGTTGCATTAAAATGATTTATTTTCACATGCTGAAACACTTACATACCAGAGTAAATCTCACATGGCTATTACTATTTTCTGTTTGGTATTTGGCTGAATTACATTTGCTAAAAGTATTTAATTGATACATAATTGACATATAATATTAGTTTCAGATTTACAACATAATGATTCAATAATTATATGTACTGTAAAATGATTACCATTAAAGATCTTGTTATAATCTGTCATTATGCATTGTTTTTGTGTGTAATGGGAACTTTCAAGATATACTCTTAGCAACTTCCAATATGCAGTGCAGTATTAATTATTGACACCATGCTCTATAGTACATGCCTATGACATTTATATTATAACTAGAAATTTTTATTTTTGTCGACCTTAAATTTTTGCCCACCCCGTCAATCTACCTCCTCTGGCAACCACCAATCTATAAGTGGTACTTATAAATTCATTTGTTTGTTTTTGATTCCACAAATAAGTGAGCTCATAGAGTAACTGTTTTTTTCTGTCTGACATATATAGTACTTTCTTTATTATTTTATCCATAGGTCAAGACTTAGGTTGTTTCCATATCTTAACTATTGTGAATAATGAAGCAATAAATATGAGGGTAACATATATATTTTCAAAATAGTGTTTTAATTATCTTTAATAAGTACTCAGAAGTGGAAGTGTTGAATCACATGAAAGTTTTAGTTTTAGGGTTTTTTTCTGAGGAAACTCCATACTGTTTTCATAGGGGTGTATCACTTTACACTCCCAAGTACAGTCCACAAGAGATCCAATTTCTCACATTCTCATTAACATTTGTTAATTCTTGTCTCATGATAAAAGCCATCCTCACAGATACGAGGTAATATCTCATTGTAGTTTTCTCCATTTCCCTTATGATTAGAGACATTGAACACATTTTCATGAATTTGTTGGCAATTTGCCTGTCTTCTTTGGAAAGGATGTCTAGATTATCCATTCAGAATTTTATCCTGAATAAAAGTGTATTTAAATCTCTGGTCAAGGTGTGGTAGGACCACAAGCTTGCCTCTCCCCAAGACTACAGCAAAATCACAAATGACTGCTCAAAAACCATTGGAAAACAGACTGGAACCTAGTAAAAAAAAAGATCTTCAACTGGAAACATTAAGAGGGAACCACAGCAGGAGAGCAGGAGGGGGTGCTCACCATATCATCAGGCCCAATACCCCTGGTGGGCAACCTACATGCTGAAGAATAATTAAGTCACAGAGGCCCTCCCACAGGAGTGGGAATCCTAAGCTTCACATCAGGCTCCCCAGCTCAGGTTCTGGCACTGGGAAGAGAAGGAGACCCCAGGACATCTGGTTTTGAAGGCCAGCAGGGCTTGGCTCCAGGAGCCCCACAGGACTGGGGGAGACACAGACTTCATTCTCTTGGGAAGCATACACAGAATGTCACATGTACCAGGTCCAAGGGCTGAGACAGTGATTTCATAGGAACCTGGCTCAGACCTGCCTGCTGCTCTTGGAAGGTCTCCTGGTGGACACCCCAGGAGTGTTCATGTACATGAGCTTTCCTGGAGGCTGACATCTTGATTGGATCATTAGCACCAAGACCCAGCCCCACACAAAAGCCTGTAGGGGAGCCTCAGGCCAAACAACAAGCAGGGTGGGAACACAGCCCCACCCATCAGCAGACTTCCTGAGCCACAAAGGCCTCTAGACACGGCCCTACCCACCAGAGGTCCAGGACCAAGCTCCACCCAGCAGTGGGAAGGCACCAGCTCCCCCTGCCAGGAAACCTGCATAAGCCTCTAGTCCAGCCTCACCCACCAGGGGCAGATACTAGAAGTCAGAAAACAATAATCCCAAAGCCTGTGGAAGGAGTCCACAAACACAGGCCAGACTCTGCACTGGGACTGGCCCAATCCTGGCCTTTGGGTGACAAGAGTGGCATGTACTGCTGGGATGCACAGAACATCTCCCACAGAGGGCCACCTCTCCAAGGCTGAGAAATGTAACTAACCTATCTAAAAGTACAAATAGAAAGACAGAATATATGAGGTGGCAGAGGAATATCTCCCAGGCCAAGGCACAAGATAAAACCCCAGAAGAAGAAATAAGTGATGTGGAGATAGTTAATTTATCTGAGAAAGAGTTTAACGTAATGATGGCCAAGATGTTCAGAGAACTCAGGAGGAGCATAAATGCACAGAGTGAACTTCTTAGAAAAGAATTGGAAAATATAAAGAATACCCAAACAGAGTTGAAGAATAAAATCACTGAGATGAACAATACACTAGAAGGAACCAAGAATAGACTAAATGAGACAGAAGAACAGATCAGTGAGCTAGAAGACTACTGGAAATCATTAGTGGAAATCATTAGTGGATGAGTGGAAATCATGACTGCAGAACAGAAAAAAGGAATAAAAAAGAATGAAGAGAGTTTAAGAGAACTCTGGGACAACATGAAGCACTCTAACATTTGCATTAAAGGGTCCCAGAAAGAGAAGAGAGAGAGAAGGGACCTGAGAAAATTTTTGGAGAGATAATCACTGAAAACTTCCCCAACTTGGGAAAGGAAACAATCACCTGAGTCCCGGAAGTACAGAGAGTTCTACACAGGATCAACCCAAAGAGGAACACACCAAGCCACATAGTCATCAAACTGACAAAAATTAAGGATAAGGAGAAAATATTAAAATTAGAAGAGAAAAAAAGCAACAAATAACATACAAGGGAACTCCCATAAGGTCATCAGCTGATTTTTCAGCAGAAACTCTACAGGCCAGAAGGGAGTGGCATGACATATTTAAAGTGATGAAAGAGGGAAACTTACAACCAAGAATACCCTATGCAGCAAGGCTCTCGTTCAGACTTGATGGAGAAATCAAAAGCGTCACAGATAAACAAAAGCTAAAGGATTTCAGCACCACCAAATCAGCTCTACAACAAAAGTTAAAGGATCTTCTCTAATCTTCAAGCTACAAGAAAAGAGAACAAAAGGAAGAAATAGGAAGAAAAAGATCTACAAGATTGTTTTGGCAGTCTGGGGTTTCTTATGGGTCTGTGTAAGTTTTGGTACTGTTTGTACTAGTTCTCTTAAGAGTGTTCTGAGTATTTTGACAAGTGTTGTATTGGATCTGTAGACTGCTTTGTGTAGTATGGCCATTTTGATAGTGTTTATTCTTCCAATCTAAGAGCACAGGGTATTTTTTCTTTTTTTTTTTTTTTTTTTTGCATTATCTTCAATTTCCTTCATCAATCTTTTACCGTTTCACAGCATCAGTTACCTCCTTGGTTAAGTTTATTTCTAGGCTTTTTGTTGTTTTTGATGCAATGGAAATGTTTATGCTAGTTAGAAAATTCTGGTTTTTGAAGTGAGAAAAAAAGTGAAGAAAGGGCTGCAAAAGGCAAAATGTCTTCTTTCTTATGGGTGAGTTATATTCCATTGCATGTATATGCTGCATCTTCTTTATCCATTCGTCTGTTGATGTGCATTTAGGATGCTTCCGTATCTTGGCAATTATAAATAAGGTTGCTCTTAATAGTGGGGTTCATGTATCTTTTTAAATTAATTCTTATTTTGTGGTTTGCTTTATTCCTTTGATAACTATGTAAGTTTAAAAAGCTAAAGCTGTAAACGCTCTTAGAAACAATGAACAGTACCTATACGTAAATTTAAAAAATACGTGCAGTATATTGTGTGTATGTATTTACATGCAATATATTACACATGTGCAGTCAAATTCTAACAGTTGCACCTCATAAAACTGAAAACTGGAAGTCTAAGTTAATTTCAATCAGGTTTTTTTGTTGCTACTGAATAGCATACGTTTTTTATATTTTGGATACTAACACTTCATCAGATACATAGTTTACAAAAATTTTCTCCTGTTTAGTAGACTGCCTTTTCATCTTCTCGATGGTGTCCTTTGCTGTGCAGAAGCTTTTTAGTTTGATGTAGTCCCACTTGTTTATATTTGCTTTGTTTTTGGTGTTGAATCAAAAAGTTATTGCCAAACCAGTATCTGCCTTTTCTTCTGGGAATTTTTTGGAGTTAGGTCTTACATTCTTTAATCCACTTAGAATTAATCTTTGTGTATGGTGTAACATAGTCATTTAGTATCAAATTTTTGCCTGTGGCTATCCAGTTTTCCTTACACTAACTGTTGAAAAGAGTATTTTTTTCTCCTTATGTACTCTTGGCTCCACGGTCATAAATTAAATGATTATATATATGCTTTTTTTTTTCCTGGCCTTTATTCTGTTCATTTTAGTACATGTGTCTGAATGCCACTGATACCTTTTTAAAGATTGGGTAGCATTTATTTTTTTAATACTGTTTATAGCTTATCCTAAGTGTTATGCATGTTCTTAATTGAGGTGAACTTGGTATATAATATGTTTCAGAAGTACAACATTATAATTCTACATCTATGTACACTACAAAGTGATTACCACAAAAAGGCTACTTACTATCTATCATGCAACCGACTCCTGTTTATGCATTCTGCTCCTCCCTAACTCCCTTCCCCTCTGGTACCCACCAATCTCTTCTCTGTATCTGAGCTCATTTTTGTTTTGTTTGTTCTTTTGTTTTCAGTATTATTTGGTATTTTTTAGATCCCACATACAAATGAAATTACATGGTATTTGTCTCTCAGTATGATTTATTTCATTTAGGGTAATTCCCTCTAGGCCCATCAATGTTGTCACCAAATAGAGATTTTATATATTATTTTTTATGGTTGACCACACTATACACTCACACATGTATCTCATTCTTTTCTTTTCTGCCTGTGCATTGATGGACTTAGATTATTTCTGCATTCTGGCTACCATAAATGACACTGCTTTAAACTTAGAGGTTCATATGTCTTCTAAAGTTAGTATTGTAATTGTATTTTGGGGTAAATACTTGAAATTGAAATAAATAATTATTTGCTATTTATATTCTTAATTTTTAAAGAAATTCTCATACTGTTTTCTATCGTGGCTGCACCAATTTACATTCACACCACAGTGCACAAGGTTTCCCTTTTCTGTGCATCTTCTCAAATACTTATTTCTTGTCTTTTAACTAAGATTCTATCTAAATAGTGTGGAGTGGTATTTCATTGTATTTTGACTTACATTCTTATAGTTATTATTGATGTTGAAAAAATTTTCATGTTGGCCATCTGTATGTCTTAGAAAAAATTTATATACCCTGCCAGTTTTAAAAATTGGATTGTTTAGTTTTTGTTGTTAAGTTGTAAGAGTTCTTTATAAATTCTGGATATTACCTCCAGAAGAGTATCTTCTCTCATTTAGCATGCTGCATTTGTTTTGATGATGGTTTCCTTTGATGTGCAAAAGCTTCTTTTGAGGTAATCCAAACTATTTTTGCTTCTGTTTTCTTTGACTTTGGAGTAGATTCAGAAAAAACAATACATACAGTTTTATTTTCCTTCTGGTAGTCTTACAGATTGGGTCTTGTGGCTGGGGTTTGTGTTGCCCCATAAATTCTAGAGTTATTTGCTCCACTGCTCTGAAATATGGCATTGGAATTACAGAATTGCACTGAATTTTGTAGATTTCTTTGGGTAGTTTGGACATCTTGACAATATTAGTTCACCCAATTTGTGAGCACAGTGTATCTTTATATGTGTTTGCATCTTTTTTCAGTTTCTTTCATCAGTGTCTCATGGTTTTTACTGTACATGTTTTTCATCCCCTTGGTTAAATTTAGTCCCAGACATTCTATTCATTTTGTTGCAGCTGTATGTGAAATTCTTTTTAAATTTTCTATTTTGTTATTAGTGTATGGAAACACCACTGACTTTCCTTTTGTATATTGATTTTGTACCCTGCAAAATTCACTTATTAGTTATAACCACTTTTTGACTGACTCTTTTAAGTTTTAAAATACAGTATCATGTCATCTGCAAATAGTGAGTTTTACCACTTCCTTCCTACCTTGGATGCCTCTTTTCTTCATTAATTTGTCTGGATAAGCTTTCCAATACTATATTAAAGTATCAAAAGTGGCATTCTTGCCTTGTTTCTGACCTCAGAGAAAAGGCACTGAGTTTTTCATGGTTGAGTATGAGATATCATTGGTTTTCAGTTTTAGGTGGAAACAACATAAGTTTGAACACATTCTAAAGCTCAACAGTCTTACTCCCCAATACACATGTTTTCAATGTCACTTTTTACATTTTTAATATTGTGTATCCCTTATTATAATTACATAGATTTTCCCCCATACTCTTCTCTTTTGATCTTTACACTAATGTTATAAATGATAATTTCACTGTCTTTACTATATACTTGTTTGCTAGTGAGATTATATTTTCGTATGTCTTCTTGTTACCACAATTATCACTCTTTTTTCCAGCTTAAAGGAATTCCTTTTTAACACTCCCTGTAAGGCCAGTTTAATAATAATGAATAACTTTAGCTTTTACCTGTCTAGAAACTTTCTCCCTCCTTCAAATTTAAGTACTAAATTTGCTGTGTAGAGTATTCTTCATTGGTTGGCAAAATAGAGTGTTCTTATTTCTTTCAGCATTTTGATGACAGAGTGCCAATTCCTTCCGACCTGCAAAGTTTCTTAGACATTCTCTTGACAGTTATGGGATTCCATTGTATAAAGCATGTTGTCTTTTCCTTGGTGCTTTTAATATCCTCTTCTTGTCTTTAACTTTTAACATTTTACTATTTTTATTAAATAAATTTTTCAAAAATTACCTTTCTCCACTTTATTTATTTAGAGGTGACAGGAGATAATTAGGTTTGTTTGTGTAAGTATGCTTGTATGTATTTTTAATGAAGGTCCCAGTGATTGAGCCCAGGACCTCTTGCATAATAAGCATGCAATCTCCTACTAAGCTATGCCCTCCCCACAGCTTTTGACATTTTAATACCAATGTGTCTTAGTATTGGTCTCTGTGGGCTTCCTTTATTTGGAACTCTCTCTGGATCTTAATGTTTCTTTCCCCTGGCTAGAAAGTTTTTCAGCCAGTATTTCTTTAAACAATTTTTGAGAGTAAGATCAGCAATGTGGCAGGGTGAAAAGCTACTTTTCATAGTATCTTTAAATGTACTACCAGCTAAACATCAATGACTAAACAAATATCGCTCAGTCTAATGGAATAGGATACTCAAGAATTTGCACATCTATATATCTGAAGATAGATGGACTGATATATATAGAAGTGGTGGTATGAGGGAACAAAAGTCAGTGCTTTCAGTCTTAGCACTCTGATCATGGCTGCAGCAGTCCCACGGCCACAGTACCTGGGCAGAAGCAGGAGTGAGATCTGAGACCCTGTCTTTCCAGCTTCTGAGACAGCCACATTCCCTGAACCTGACTCCAACCTGCAGTGGCAGAGCCCACAGACCCTACAATACTAGACATGGAAGAGATGTGTGTGCAACCCTTGCTCCCTGGCCACCATCTTCCTCCCACCATGGTGGTACAGTCTACAACTCAAGATTGCAGACACTAGGGAAAATCCCAGTAACCTGGTAAGAACAGCGTCTCTGGCAGATCCGAAGGAGCAAATGCTCTAGAAGTATGGAAGCAACAATAAAGAAATGGAAACACAGCAGTTAAAGAGACAGTGGAGCCTGGAAAGTGACAACTCTTAAATGGAACTAGAGGCAACCGAGACAAGCACACTAAAAGCTGTTATTGCATGACCTCCCAGAAAAGAACAGAACCGTAACTTCTGATCTGTCATTTAAGTTCAAATACTCCAGCAGAAAAACATTTCATCACACACTGTGAAGCAACACATCACAAAAATAACAGTTCTCTAGCAAACAAACTTAAAATCACAGAAAATTGTGAACTGATATAGAATTCAAAACACTTTCAAACAGGAGCTCAAGGCGCTACAAGAAAAGTCATAAAGGCAGTTCAGGAGGTTCAGAAATAAAATTAATAAATAGGAGAAATACTTTACAATCAAGATTGACACTATAAAAAAAAATTTGGGGGGGAGCTGAAGAACTTGACAGAGAAAATGATGACTTAATTAGAAAGCATTAGAAATAGAGCAGATCGTGGAAAAGAAAACAGGTAATTGTAACTCTAGAAACATAGAAATGATTTAAGTAAAAAATGAAAAACAAGTAACATTTTTAAAATTAGAAATTCTACAAGGCTCTCTGTTTTTTAGGAAAGGCAGCATGAAGGTAATTAAAAATACCACATAAGAATACATTTTCCAAAGAAGTTATCCTTCATACAATTCAGTCATGAATGGGAAATACTTGCTGAAACAAAAATAAAGGAGTACATCAAAACTAGATGTGCCTTGAAGGAGATGTTGAAAGATGTTTTTCTACAAGAACAAAATGATAAAAATTCACAAAATTTAAGCATGGAGATAGATAGAACTGGAAATTTGAAATTCTTTATCAGAGTAGGTTTTTAAGCATTTTTATTATAGCATAACAATTAAAGGGAAGAAAAAAAGGAGAAAAATAATTATAGAAGTTTCAGTTTGGTAACAAACTATTTACAAAAAAGGGATAATTTTGAGCAACAACAACAAAAAAATAAAAGGACAAATGAATAAAGAAAAAAAAATACCCCACAAAAGGACACAGCCCACACAGGCAAAAGAAGGTAACAGGCTATCAACAGAAAATGGACTATTTTAATCTATGAAATCTTTCATAGAAGATTCAGGGTAACCAAAAAGCATAAACATAGAGCAGAGACAAAAAAAAATTAAAAAAGGAAATTGAGAAAACACATCATAGGAAACCACCAAGCCAAAAATGGCAAAGAAAAAACAAACAAAGAAAAATAAATAATGAAGCTATAGAGGAATCAGAAAACAAAAGAAAAAAAATGGCATACTCATTCCTCATCTGTAAAACAATCACATTAAATGTAAATGTACTGAATTTACCAATCAAAAGACACAGAAGCTGGATGAATTAAAAGGAACAGCAAGTTATATCCTGCCTCCAGAAGACACTCCTCTGCTCCACACACCAATACAAAGGCACAAAGTGAAATGGTGAAGATGGTACTCCAAGCAAATAGCAGCCAAAAGAAAGGAGATGTAGTCATACTTGTAACAGAAAAAACAGACATCAAGCCAAAAAAGGTAGTAAGAGACAAAAATCAAGCAGTATAAAATGATCAAAAGAAAAACTTGATAATGAGGACAAAAAGATGACTTATATGCACCTAACAAATGACAGCAGTACAATATAACAGTTATTAACAGAATTGAAAGGAGAAATTGACAGCAAAACAGTAAGAGTAGGGGACTTCAATCATCTTTTCTGATGAAATGATATGAATCTAAATATTAATTGTATTTTCTGACCTAATGATAAAACTAAAAATCAACTACAAGAAGAAACCTGGAAAAATCACAAATATGTGGAGACAGAACAATATGCTACTGAACAATTAGTAAGTCAATATAGAAATCAAAGATGTCAAAAATAAACTGAAAATAAATGAAACAGAAAATATAGCACACCAAAATCTGCAGGATATAGTAAAAGTGATTAGAAGAGACTTTTATATAGAGAACTACCTCTAGAAACAAGACAAAACTCAAATAAAAAAGCAAATATACATTACACCTAAATAAAAGTAAAAAAGAAGACAAAAGCTCAAAGTTAGTATAAAAATGGAAATAATAAGGTCAAAGCAGAAATTAACAAGATAGAGACAAAAATGACAATAGAAGAAAAATCAACAAAGTAAGAGTTGCCTTTGGGATTTTTAAAACTGACAAATCTTTGGCCAGGCTGACAAAAAAGAGGTTTCAAATAAATAAAATTAGAATAAAAGGAGATGTTACACTAATACTACAGAAATAAAAATACATATAACAGAATATTATAAACAACTTATATGCCAATAAATTGAAAGACATAAAAAGAAATGGACAAATTCTAAAATCACACAATCTGCCAAGTGAATCATAAAGAAATAACCTGCAGTACAGAGATTAAAACAATAATTAAAACGTTCCCCCCCAAAAACAAAACTCTGTGTCTAGATAGCTTGATAGGTAAATTCTACCGAACATTCAAATAATCCATATTATCTAAATAAATCTACAGATTCAGTGCAATCCCTAATAAAATCCAGTGACAATTTCCATACAAACAGAACAAAATCTTTATACTGAACCAGAAAAGACCTGGCATAGCTAAAGTAATACTGTGGAAGAAAGAACAAAACTGGAATACCACACTCCCTAATTCAAACTCTATCATGAAGCAATATTAGTCAAAACATCAAGGTTTGGCAGAAAAACAGATACATGGATCAATGAAACAGAAATTGAGAGCCAGAAAGAAACCCACATATATAGGGAGAATGAATTTATGAAGAAGGAGCTGAAAACATAAAATGGAGGATATAATAATGGTGTTGTGAAAATGGGAAGTGCTACAGGAATACATAAGAAAAAAAAACAATAAACATCTGAAATAATCTAATGTATTATCTAAGGAATTTAAAAAAGAACAAAAAAAGCCCAAGGTACAGAAAGAAACAAATGATGATTAGAGCAAAAATAAGTAACTAGAGACCAAAAAAATAACAGAAAAAGTCAGTATAATGAGGAGTGGACTTCTTGACAAAATAAAACTGATAAGCAGAGAGAGAAGCAGTAGAGAGACAGAACTTAAATAAACAATATAAAATTTAACAGAACAGAAGTTACACTGATACCACAAAATACAAGAGACCTGAGAAGCCAAGATGACTAAGAAAAAAGACCCTGAGCACATCTCTTCGCTAGCACACCAGAATCACAACTGTCTGGAAACAACCATTGCTGAAAAAGACTAGGACCCACGAGAAAACATTTCCTGCAACTGAAGACATAAAGAAGTTCAAGGAGATAGGTATGATGGGTGAACTCATGATATAATCAAATCTGATACC